>NW_027505649.1:0-149215 GCF_021521415.1 Bidens hawaiensis
ATGAAAGATGAGAGGGATTTCGTGGGTTTTGAGAGGGTGGTTGGAAATCAATAGTTTTAGGGTTTATAGACGTGTTTTGACTAAGTATTATAGGTTATAACTTGTTTATGAAGTAATTCACCATATTAGGAAACAAAATAAGCTATTACTGAGAAAATCCGGTATAATAACTAATAAAACTTGGCTTGGATAATAAGAAAACGAATTTGGGATCTAAAATAAAATTTCTTGGAGTTCAAGTTTCGTTAATTTAGTCAAAAATATCAAAGATTTGGCAAAATTAGTCCCTGTACTTTCATAAACACGATTTTTAGCCGTTTTAAGCGATTTTAAAGGTTTTAAGGGCTATTTGGCATAATTGAAAGTTATGAAATTATAAAATAAGTTAAACCAAGTTAATACCAATAAACATAAGTTTTAAATAGTTTGAAATATCCGAATTACATTCCCGAATCGGTTTAGACTTAAACGAATACAAATACGAAAAATCCGAGATGTTACATGTGGTTCCGACCAAAGTTCATCAGCAGTTTAAAGAAAGTTCATCAGTTTGCCACTTCATCAATTATTACAAGTTCAGTATCTTTAGAAATAGGTATAACAAAGCTCTTGGATCTGTTTTGTAAGTGGTTTCAACACAAGTGCATTCAATTGGTTAATTGGACCGATTGAGAAAAAAAATGTACTTGATATAATACGTTCTTGGTTCGGTAAGTAGAAAAACTACTTCAAAAGTTCCTAGAACATGAATGAGAGTCCTTTAAAGGTGAGTACATTCAATTGGTTAATTTTTATTAACAAATTGAGTGGGGAATGCACTTCAAACACTAATACATTGGCTATTATGACTCAATTCACATGGAAAGACAAACTTCCATGGTGGCTAAAAACAAAAACATTTGGATAAAAATCGGGGTGAAGGTTTTTACACTAGTATAAAACTCTAAAGCAATCATATGGTTATCTTATGGTCTTTCATCTACCATTGAATCCTTTGTTGTACGTCAAAAAGTTCAAGTAAGGGAAGAGGAAGCCCTACACTTGGACAGAAGACTCTTTTAGATTCCTTGGGTAAGAATCAAAAGAAGATAATACTTGATCTTAGGGGGAGCTACAATGTAGGGGGAGAAATTAAATAGAAGACACGTGATTTCTAGAAGATTGCTTTGGGGTGAAAAAATTAGAATAGCTAACCTGCTAATAAAGACATGTTGCAGTGAAGGGAACATTGTCTCCTTATTCCATCATACAACACTGTATTGCTACAAATGCATTTTTCATCTTACCAAATAGGGAGAGATTGTTAGATATTGAGTATTCACCAATTTCAGTAGAGATTTGGAAAGATAAAAATGATTGTTATTTATTACAAAAATACAATGATTTAACAATACCACTGCAACAAGCCACTTTTAACAAGACCATGAAGGATGAAAACTCAAGACCCAGCTACAGCTGAAGGAAAATACAAACTGTTGTTTGATTTGTTTATCAGTTGTTTTGTATCAGTTTTTAGTAGAACTTAGGGTTTTTGAGTCTTGCACTATAAATAGATAATGCCCTCCTTCATTGGAGGTGTGTATGTATCTTCTTCATGATGTAACAATACTCCATG
This sequence comes from Bidens hawaiensis, assembly GCF_021521415.1. NCBI lineage: Eukaryota > Viridiplantae > Streptophyta > Magnoliopsida > Asterales > Asteraceae > Bidens > Bidens hawaiensis. The sequence goes on from NW_027505649.1 coordinate 1,616, forward strand.
GATTCAATATCCATGGAGGTGAATGAATCTGTGATAATATAATTGCTATTCATTTATGTTTTCTTCTTTATCTTATTAAATCTATCCGAATCTATCATTTGTAAGGCCCCGTTACCGGTAACCCTACTTTCGTGTTGGATTTACTCATAAACACAGTTCTAAATATCAGAGTTAATTAAAAACTTTACGCGGAATATAAAACTTTCATAAAACATTACATATCAATTCTTAATCATGTCTTAAAACATTCCTCTTGTCTTTCAAAATCAAAACATAACTTATAAAACATATCAGATCTTCAGATGCCAGGCTTTAGTCTTCTGCCATGTGTCCTCCACTCAAGCCAGCTGTCTCATCCTACTCACCTGCGTGCATACTAAAAGTCAGCTACGCTGAGTGAGTTCTAGTTAATCATACAATACCATACAATACCTTATTACATACATACGTACTTAACCTCATAACTTTCTTTCATACACACATAAGTACTCATACCTTCATTCTTACCTACATACTTTCTTTCTTACTTACATACTTTCTTTACATTCATAATCATACGTTTTTAAGAGCCTTTCGCCCTATAACCTCACAGATATTATAAGGGTCTGGTCCCTAACATCACAGATATTATAAGGGTCTGGTCCCTAACATCACAGATATTATAAGGGTCTGGTCCCTAACATCACAGATATTATAAGGGTCTGGTCCCTATCCTCACAGATATTGTAAGGGTCTGGTCCCTAACATCACAGATATTATAAGGGTCTGGTCCCTAACATCACAGATATTATAAGGGTCTGGTCCCTTGTTTTCGAATATTAGTAGGGTTCGATTCCCTCTTCGTTACCATACAACCATACATCATACCTCGAGTATTATTAGGGCTCGGTACCCTTTTCGTAACCATACAACCATACAACCGTCATTTCCTTCTTTTATTAACTTTATTACGTTCATACACATAAACATACATATCATACTTGCCATATTTATAACGTTACAACCTGACAGTACGTGCAATATCCGAAGATCGTTCACGAACCATCAAGCAATCATTCATACATATCACATATATCATATATGGCTTTATAACGTTACAACCTGACAGTACGTGCAATATCCGAAGATCGTTCATGAACCATCAAGCAATCATTCATACATATCACATATATCACATATGGCATACACTTATCACTTAGGATAAATGTATTAACAACACATCAAGTATGCACACAGCCCCGAAAATATAACAAGGAATGGGGCTAGAAACTCACCTGGATCCTATTACGCTCGCCGTTGATCGTAATTCCTTTCTTTAACTGGGCTCGGCTAACTGTATAATATTTACACATATCAATTAACTACTACTACTCGCTTTGTATTTCTATCCATATATGACCCACAACGAACGGGGGTCCGGGGGCAGCGCCCCTGGCAGCGGGGTTCTAGGGGCGGCAGCCCCTAGCGGGGTCCAAGGGGCAGAGCCCCTGGCTGGGGTTAAGCTGCCAGGTCAGCTTGGAAAAATTTTATTTTCGATAACTGCCTTAACACATTTTCCATTAGGTTTTTAATTTATTTTATAAACGAACTTCACTTCAGGCGAAGTTAAACCTCGGGCGAACTTGGCTTCAGGCGAAGTTAAACCTTAGGCGAACTTGGCTTCAGGCGAAGTTAAACCTTAGGCGAACTTGGCTTCAGGCGAAGTTATCCTTAGGCGAACCTGGCTTCAGGCGAAGTTATCCTTAGGCGAACTTGGCTTCAGGCGAAGTTATCCTTAGGCGAACTTGGCCGTAGGCGAAGTTATCCTTAGGCGAAGTTACGCTTGAAGGCGAAGTTACGCTTGAAGGCGAAGTTCATCAGGCGAACTTAATCTTGCAGGCGAAGTTATCGCGCTGCAGATCTGTTTGCCCATAACTCCTTCGTTTCTTAGCCAAATAACTCGATTTTGGTACCCACGGAATCGTATGATCGGCGCCTACAAATCCCAACCATCAAATCGGCCTAAAATCGACGTTTTAGGGGTCCGATTTGGGCAGTTTGGGTTTCGGGTCCGGTTAACCCATCCAATCCTAACCATTTACAGTAATAATAGCTTTGTTGGATTGTTCTTACCTTACCAACTCAGATCTATCAACAAAATCTCGGGTTTCGGCTTCGAATCTTGATCGGTTAGTATGTGTGTGTTTTGAGGAGTGTGTGGAGTGTGTGTGGAGTTTGGTGAGAAATGAGATATTTTGGGATTTTGGGGGTATTTATATCCCTGAAATCCCATTCTCATTTATCCTATCTCAATTAATCCAAGTCCATGACCCGCTCCTACCCGATATTAATAATTAAAAACGCGAAATCACTAACATAACTTTCTTTATTCAACATTATAAATTTTAGGATGTTACATCATTATTGTTACTTTTCTATCAACACATACCCATCTCCTACACCTTGATGTTTATCAAATTGATTTCACTTAAAAACATGAAGATCTCAGATCCTACAACTGACATAATCGATGGGGCCGATTTAATGAAATTTCAAAAACTGCCAAATATAGGTTAGTTTTGGTTTAAGATAATTTCAAACCCGTCATAACTGAACCAACCCATTTATTTAATTTCCAAAACCGCCAAATACAGGTTACTTTTGGTTAAAGATAATTTCAAACCCGTCATAACTGAACCAACCCATTTAATTAAAGTTTTAAATGACAATATGTTTGGAATTAAATTCCACCAAACAAATGGTCGAATTATACCATTTTGATGTTTTTAGTTCAACGTTTGTTACTAAATTAACTTGAAATCGATTAACCGAAATCGCCATAGCAGATTGGTTATGGCTATGATTATGGCTACTGATTTGGTGCAAAACCACCCCAAACCGCTCATGCACCATTATAATGCTAGATAGCCGAAGGCATTATTGTCATTATGCAAAAAAATAATAATAAATAAATAAACAATAAAAAAAACTCAAATTGTCATATTAGTCAGAACATGAAATTCCAAAATATTTCAAAACATAAATATGCTAAATATTTTTGTGAGAATATATAATGATAATAATGTCCTTACTTTTTTTGCACTTTCTGTTAACATTTAACGAAAGTTAAATTAGTACCTAATATTGTTAAAAAAAATAGTTTATATGCATTGAGTATGTAATCCATCCAGATTATTTGTTTAGTAATCTTTGGCTCACCCAGATTATTTGTTTAAAATCCACCAATGTTCTCTTACCAAATCTTCATATCCAATGGGCTTTTATCTTTACTTAAGTTATTTTCAAATCCAGTTTGGTTGGGCTTTTTGTGATGGGCCCATTAATTTAATAAGCTACCCCCTGTTAGGTTATTATCCACTTCACTAGGCCCATTTTTCTTTAGTGGTATTCTAGCAGTAGTTCACTATTAGCTCTTGAGTTGTAATCATATTTTCTTAATCATATTTCTAAGGCAATGGGATATTTTCTCCTTTCCGAGGTTTTGTACCGGAGATCCTAAAAAGGATCAAGGGTTTTCCTCGTATATCTTGAGTCATTTACAAAACTACCACACTATTTGCACTATTCTGAAGAACACACTGTCTCACATTCCAAGTTTAATTACAAATTTTCTTAGATAGTTTTTGACCAAAACAATGATGAATGCAAAAGGTAACAAAAAAAGATGTGAAATACGTTTACACAACTCATATATAAACACAAATTAAAAAAAAAACCATTTTGAAGGGGATAACATCAATTTAAATTATTGGGTTATACTATATGAAAGTTTTTAACACTTCCATTTACAATGACAATGTAGTGAATCTGAGCATTTTCCCCAAGCTTCATTCCCATGCCAAGCCTTACACAAAGCCTTACAATCGTCATCAGAACAAAAAGGGTCAATCTTCATCTCATTCTTACTGCCCGCATTATTAATCTCAGCACCTGACAACCAATAAAAAACATTCTAAAATTCATATATGTTTAAAAACGAATTCATAATAAAGTTAAACAACAATTAATCTATATATAAAAAATTTGAACGAAACAGAGATTCACATGTTAGTGCCAATACTATGATAACTAGTAAAAATGATAAAACCATATTATTAGTAAGCTTCATTGCTTGTATTATGTTACTTAACGTTGTTCAAATGTTTGTTTACATGGTTAGGCTTTTATAGTAGTTATAACACAAATGCTAGAAAAGCATATATTTTACATTAAATAAAAAGATATTTATATTTATATAATTTTAAGTGTTATAACACAAATGCTATAAAATAATATTTAATGTTATATACATTAAAGTTAATTAAATATAATATCCTCTTATTATATATTACTTTATAATCTATATTTATATCTATATCTAATAGAGATAGGCAACCTTTGGACTCCTCTTTCTCTTTCTATCAGACGCCCGTAAATTTAATGCTCAATTGAATGATCATCAGGTAACTCCCCGACGTAATATGAATGATCTCCGGTGTATTCAAGGCATCGTCCGTTACCATCATTAAATCAAGACGCTATTCAATGCACACATCAATTTCATTTGTAAACACACCACAACCTTATTTCTATCAACTTCTGGCTACCCACGTCCCCAATTGACATATCGTATAAATTCACTTCATCCGCAATTGACTACATCTCCATATTTATCTTGAAAGGATAAATATGTTATTATGAACTTCAAATGGATATGTATTAAATTTCTCTTAATTTTGAAGATTTGCTTTATCTTCACTTTAGCTTAATTGTACAATAGGAGTTTTATTAAGATTTGTTTGAAGTGCTAATCAAGTATGGGGTGATTAAAGGTTATAGAAATGTAATAATTTGGCTGACCGCATGGTATACTATTACTTCATAGGGAAGTAGTTATTTTATTTTATGACTTTTTTGTTAATTTAAATCTATGCTATATTACATTTTATTCTTTATCAGCAGGTTTAGAATGTGAGAAGAGCATGCTCTAAATGCGCCTAGAAAAGGTTTTATACAGGTACACATCTTTCTTAAATTTGATAACAATTTCAAACATGCCCAGCATATGCTATAATACTCATAATATGAGACAACCTCTATTAAACTATAGGATTTATGTTCTTTATTGTTTATCTTGTTTTAATTTGATAGGATTAATTAGTACTAACTAAATGCAAAGTTTTTGTTGCTGTTGTTGTATAACAGAGCAAACAATTAAAATGATCATTTTAGGCTAAGCTTTCTTTAATTGTAATGGATTTATGGTAAGCTTATAAAAAAGATAGGTTTTAAGAACATGTTCTACAATTTACTATTGTTCTACCGGGGAAAATGATTGCATGATTGTTGTTATAATTATCTTATTTTCATGTTAGTGTTGAAGTGTTGAACAGTTTCTTATGATTAAGTAATCAGTTTTATATCTGCCGCCCGAAAACGAATTATGTGACAAGGAAGTAGGGGTGTTTTTCGGGTTTCAGATTTTTCGAGTCGGGTTCTTCGGGTTTCAAAATTTTAAAATCTAGACCCGAAACCTTACCAAAATCTCTCACGGTTTCTTCGGGTTAGGGTAATTAGGGTTCGGATTTTTTTGGGTTGGGTTAATCGGGGCTTGAGTATCCTAGGAAAAGAAACTACATTGCTAAATTTAAAATGCAACATATTCTTCTTTATTTGTAATGTAAATAAACCAATCACAAAACAAAAATAAACCGATAAAACATCCTAAAAGGAGTAAAATTTTACAAGTTTTCAACCATAATAAACAAGACCGACATAATTGTCTTTAGTATGCCATGTTTAGGGTCTTTAATTATAGTTGCTTTTAGTCATATATTGAAACATTAATAAACAATAAACAATCGATTCATAATAGGTGGAATGAGAACAGTCGATTTGGACTAACAACTGATAACATAGCGGCTAAGGCTTAACTTAAAATATCTAAATATATATATGGTTTTAAAACTAAAAGTTTATTCGGGCTTTTTCGGGTTGACCCGAAATCGAACCCAAGAACCAACCCTAATTACTTTGGTTCGGGTTAGCCTTTTCTCGGGTTCGGTTTTCTCAGTTCGGTTTAGTTCAGGTTCGGGTACGGGTTTTCTCGAGTTGGGTTTTGAGTTTCGGGTAAAAGTGACAACCCTACCAAGAAGTAAAATTGGCTTAAAAGTGTTCTCTGTGACATTTGATGCATATGAGTGTGTTCATTGCACATAGCTTTTATTATATTCTTATGTGGTGACCTATTTTATCCGAAACTTATTTTTACACTAAGCCTTGGATGCTGGTTCGTTACATAAAAAAGAGTTTTTAAAAACCCTTTGGACTTTATTTTTTAGTTTTTCTTATTCGGATTTGTACTTGCTGTTGACTTGTATAAACATGCTTTTTTCAACTACCGGTAATGAAGCCTTTTAATTCTTATTGAAAGTGACATATATCAATAACATGTTGTTTTACAAATATTTTAACTGAATGTAAAATTATCGTCTGGCTTGCGCGTTATAGATAAAAGCTAACTGAATCTACCCGTTATGGGATAAAAATGTAAAGTTTGTATAGGACTTAATCTTTTTTTTCGCTGACGTCCATATAGTTGGAAAATGTCATTGGTTAGTAGTGATATTTTTAATGCCCTACCACACATCATTTTCTATCTAATCACATGTATATATGGGTGAAAATAGTAGTGATAATAAAAATGTTATGTTTCTTGTATTTTATGGTTTGATTTTCAACTCTTACCCTTTTCAAGTGTGACCATTAGATTTTCTTAGAGATCTTGCTAGACAATTCATTCAAGCATATGACTAGCGGATATGTAAATTTTAGTTGAGACTCATTATATATATTTAGTAAAAAAAAATATGGATTAGTGTTGGTATTTTTTGTTTTTGCAGACACCAGAACGGTCATTTTAGTTGATTGTTCTTGGGATACTATGAATGCTTTATGTATATTTATAATCTTTTTTTTTGTACATCATAGTGGATTATTATTGGTAGAAAACAAAATAGAAAAAGTAGAGGTATGTAGTTTTACTATTATAATATTCATTTTGTTTAGTCTTCAGAATTGCTTAAATGGCTTGATATGCTATTTGCACAAGGTTCTTTACTTCATCTTGGAATGGTATGAGCCAACTTTACTTCCAATTATGTGCCTGCTGCTTATAGTTGATGGGCAAGTCAACCTTTTTTCTTGGTTTAATAATATTTATTTTCTTCAAGCTTAATTAGAAATTTTCTTATAGAGATATTTGAAGATCTGCAAGTTTGGTTTCATCATCATCTTAAGGTGAAATGAGTATGTGTTAGTATGTTACCATTTGTTAAAATGCAAATTAAATGCTTCCCATTTGATTTTTTTTTTGTTCAATTTTTATGCAAAAAAGGCATGGCGAGACAATTTTGGCATTTACTTACCGAAGAGAGAGGACGGGATACTTTTGTTTCCCTCGAACGGAGCATAAAAGAAATGTTTATACTTTTGTTTCCCTGTAATGGGTTAGACTATAAGCATAAAATAAATGTTTATGTATCTGCTTTAGTTTCTTGACGTTTGAGTTGAATTATTTATTAAATGACTCTTTGACTTACTTCGGTATCTATTTTGTTCGCAGTTAAAAAATGCAAACATTAGACTCACCATTCCGTATATCGAAAGTATCTCTTTGGAATGTATAGACATAAAAATATACACATTTAATATAAAGGTAATCGCTTCCAACCTGACACAAACCGCATATGGTAATGCTCATGTTTGGGAACATAACATGATAATATTCATGTTTTGGATTATCATGTCTAACGTCTTTTAACAGTTTGTAATATCGTATGCTTGAATATACCCCTTTAATCCATTTTATTAAACAACTTATTATTAGATTCACATGCAATATTTATAATAAATAATAAACATAAGCTTATAAACGTTCATCCATACTTAACTTTCTTTTTAATATACAACTAAACAAAAAATAGTTATCTACATCAATTACCTAACAAACCGAATCCTACCAACCGAATCTCCATTTTTTCCCGCCGCAACGCGCGGGGACTTCTACTAGTGTGTGTGTGTGTATATATATATGACCGGAATAATTAGAGAATCTTGTTGAGTTTTAAGAACTTTAAGAACCTCATTTTTAACCATACACTTAATTAAATAGGTTAGATTATGTGGTTGAGATTAAATCTGATTAAAAAATTAAGTTGGAGAGAAAATAAAGATATACAACGATTACACTCATTTAAACGTCCATTACACCTATGTAAAAAGTCGATTCGGTGCGTAAAAACTTTTGTAATTTTTCTACTTATATTGCATATATGTAAAAAAATTCGAAAAAAAATTGTTACATTGAGTTCTTTCGAGTTCTTAAAACTCAAAGTGGTTCAAAAACAAATCAGCCATATATATATATAGGATTAGGTTCATTTCAGAAATGTTCTTAGTGTAAGAAGTGCGAGAAGTAATTACAACCAATCATAATTTTTCTTTTATTTATAATCTATTTTAATAGAATGGGCATCTTAATACAAAGCTTTTTTCATATATGGCAAGTAACTTATGTGTAAGATAAGTTACATTTTTTTGTTTCTAATTTAAATATTTTTATCATATAACTAGTTTCATTTACCATAAAATAATTGATCTTCTTAATTCTATTTTATCAAAAAAAAAAACAACTAAGTTACAAACTATTTTTTTTAAATTGTTAGTTTTTTTTTGTATTTTTATGATTAATTCGTTCATTTTAATTTTTCGAACTTAACTAAATTTAGGAAGATTTTCAACTTTATATTGAATTCATAAAACCACATACGCAGTACATAAATGATCACACACACGATAAAATTTACACATACAATTCAAAATACCACCTCCACAGTATATATATATGAACCTATACACGATAAAATTTACACATACACAATCAGAAATTCCACCTACACAGTACATAAATGAACTTAAATAACTACATACGATAAAATGCACATATACACAATTCAAAATACCAGGTACACGATACATATATAGACCTACATATGATAAAATATACACATACACAATTCAAAATACCACCTACACAGTACATATATGAACATACACAAGATATAATTCACACATGCACAATTCAAAATACCACCTACACAATACATATATGAACCTACATACTACAAAATATTTTTTTTACTTTTATATTAAACTATATATAATAAATAACAGATCATGCTAATAACCTACACTTGAAAATTTTTCACATTCGTGATACCACCTACACAATACATATATGAACTTACACAATATTATTTGTGTAAAATAGTTTGTAAAATAATTTCATGAATCACATTATTTATGATTTGAAACAAAAGAAAAATAAATGTAGTCAAACCTTGGTATTAAATTCGGATAGGAATATTATGATAGTTTTAATCATCAAATGATTTATTAGCAAATGTTTAGGGAATTCATTGATTGCAAACATTTGTTTAGAATAAGACCAAAGTATCCATTTTCTAATAGAAACCTTATAAATGAATTGCTATTTATTACAAGAATGTCATTATGATTATGAACCATAGATCAAACATAATCAATGACTCATATTTATTTCTCGTACTTCTCGCAAGATCCATCTCCTATATATATATGTATGTATGTATTTATGTGCTTAAGTTCAAGTAAGAAATCATTTTAGTGAAAGAAATGTGAGAAGTCATTCTAACCAATCATAATTTTTTTTTCTTTTTACATTTTAATTAAATCAAAGGAAATAATGGTAAAGATTAATTATTTTATTTTGATAAATATTAATTTTTTAGAAGTTTCAATTTATTGTTTTCTTAATTAATGATACATTAATTTGTTATTTGAATTTTAAAAAGGCTTAGCACACATTAATGCTATCGTAGTACACTTTATGCGGTCAACTTTTCTTTTTTTTAGTCGCTGCTTTTAACTAAAAGTATGATAACAACGAACAGTACTTTATATTATGTTTTTATGTAATAGTTTTTTTTTGTCATATATTTAAGGTATATTTATACATTAACAAATTTATATCATAAGAATGGAAAAAAAAAAGTTAATATTTAATTAACAAGAAAAAAACTGTAAAAACTTAAATACATATTTAGCTACACAAAACTACTAAATTTAAGTTTTTGGTATCACAACACCAATACATACACATTTACTTACGTTCAACTACACATTCTACATTTTTTTTACCATACACATCCTACGCTACAAATACAATACATAAAATTAAATACACATCCTACACTACCATACATTGTCATACAATAATAGTCCACATCCTACACTATAGATACGTTACACAAAATGACATACACATCCTACACTACAAATGCAATACACAAAATTAAAAATGCACATCCTACACTACCATACATTGTCATACAATAAGAGTTCACATCCTACACTACAAAGCATACACATTTTAAAGCGAATATACACATACTATACAAAACATAAACATCCTATAATGCTACACACTAAATATTTTTCTTAAACACTAACACATTTGATAAGCATAAACATGAGAACCTGGGAAGTGTTTTAATTATAGAAACTACAACTAAAAGAACAATAAATGTGTAGGTTTATCATGTAAGTGTAGGACTTTTTAAAAAAAATGTTGGATTCCCACACATACTATACAAAACATAAACATCCTATAATGCTACACACTAAATATTTTTCTTAAACACTAACACATTTGATAAGCATAAACATGAGAACCTGGGAAGTGTTTTAATTATAGAAACTACAACTAAAAGAACAATAAATGTGTAGGTTTATCATGTAAGTGTAGGACTTTTTAAAAAAAATGTTGGATTCCCCCCCCCCCCCCCCCCCCCCCCCGACGAATGTTGCAGTGTAAAGGTTCAACCAAAATAACATAAATTATCTACTTTCATATATTAATAATAATTTTATATAAATGCATTTTTGGCAACTAAGAAGACAAAAGTATGATCAAAGGAATTCTCTTAAACAAAAAGTGGATTATCATAAAAAGAAAATTACAAGATTATCTTTTTTTATTAAAATCATTAAAAGAAGTTACCAATAATTACAAAAATGCCATAACCAATGTAAACCATAGATCATTTTTAATCAACGCTTAAAATTCACTTCTCGCACTTCTCGCATTAAAATGATTTTTCCCATGAACATCCCTTTTATATATATATATATATATAGGAGTAATAATTTGAGAACTTTGTTGAGTTTTAAGAATTTTAAGAACATCATTCTTTACCACACATTTAATTAAATAGGTTAGATTATGTGGTTAAGATTAAATATAACTAAAAAATTAAGTATGAGAAAGAATAAAGATGCATAGTGAGTACACTAATTTAAACGTCCGTTACACCTATGTAAAAAGTCGATTTTTTGTGTAAAAAATGTTGTAATTTTTCTACGTATATTACATATATGTAAAAAAATAAATAAAAAATGTTACCTTAAGTTCTTTCGAGTTTTTAAAACTCAAAGTGGTTCTCAAATTAAATCAGCCATGTATATGATTTTAGTTAAAAATCCTTTTGAGTTGTAAGAACTTTAAATTAGAGGGAACTTCGATTTTGACCCCTGCGATTTCTTAAAATTATCAATTTTGGTTCAATAGTTTATTTTAGGCTTTTTTGGTACAATAGTTTCAATTAACTATTCAGTTTTAGTCTAACTCACTAACGTCATCCACTAAACGTTAGTTAATTCAACTTCGAGGAGCTTTTTTATATTTTTCACTAACCTTTAATTCATATGAATAATTCTTTTTTTCTAACTATTATGGTTTATATATATATTATATAAAAATATAATAAACCATAATAGTTAGAAAATAACAAAAAAGTATATATATGTACTTTTTTACCTTTTTTAAATATTTTTTTCAAAACGGGAGCTTTTATGATACTGTATATTTATTTATTTGTATTTGAATACTTTTATTTTTACTTTTTATAGCCGTAATAATATCTAGGCTTTAAAATACAGAATATTTATTTTTTTAAGTTCCATTTTAATTATGCACTTCTACTAACTATAAATGATTTAGAAAACGTAGCTTTTCTGCTTTTATTTCTCGATGATAAAAAGAGCATATATTTATTTTATATTTTTCTTTTTTGCTTTTCAAATAACAGAGGGTTTTTGAAAATCTGTTTACTAATTTTAATTCTTGGTTTGTATTTTTTTTCGAACAACTAAATTTTTGTACTATATAGAGTTTGAAACAATTATTTCACATTTTAATCACCTTGTCAGCCCATCAAAATGGGAATGACGTCTTGGTTTGTATTTATTAAAAATATACACTTGCATAAAAGCGTCAGTTTCGAAAAAATTATATTTATTAAAAATAAAAAGTGTATAGATATTTATATATAAACAAATATAAGAAACCGTAATATAAAAAATAACAAAAAGTATAAAACTTAATTTTTGTAGAAACCCCAAAATTTTTTATGATTAAAAGTTTGTGAAAAATACAAAAAAAAAACCCCCACAAAGTTGTATTAACTAACGGTTGGTTTATGACATTAATGGGTTGGACTAAAACTGATAGCTAATTGAAACTATTGTACCATAAAAGTCTAAAATAAACTAGTAGACCAAAATTGATAATTTTAAGAAATCACAGAGACTAAAATCAAAGTTCTCTCTTAGAATTAATTATGTGGTTTATATTTAATCACACTTTTAATCCACTAAAAAAAGATATATGGCTTTTTTTTAACTATTTTCATACTCTCTCTCCTATCTATATTTATCTCTTTCTCAAACCTATTTTTTATAAAGATTTATTTCTCTCTTTCTCTAAATTATTTTTCACTTGCTTAATTTCAAAACCACCATAGCTTCGTCACTAGTGTTATTTTCTGGATAGCTCCCTATCTCCAACGGTTACCAAACATAGTCGTTGAATAACTTAATAATCTAATTCTTCATCACTACCCAACCATAATTAAAATCCTTAATGGTGGTTATTTGTTTTTTCATTGCAAAATTTGAAAAATATAAAAAATAAAACTCAACTGATTTTTCTTAATTCAAAATTTTATTAATCAATTTTCTTTGGGAATGTTATTAATTTTGTTTGAGAAGAAATTTTGTTACACAAGTTTTTAATCCTTTACTTAATTTGAATTAAAATTCTTTTAGTATTTTTTTTATATCTTAAGACGAGTATCAGATTGTTAGAAATGTAACTTATGTAAATAAGTTTTTTAAAGAAACACAACTTGTGTAAATGTTATTATATAAATCAAACATTTTTTTAAGAAATATAGTTTGTATAAAAGTTTTTTTTAAAGAAAGGCAAATTGTGTAAATATTTTTACATATTTTTTTTAAAGAAATGTAACTCGTGTAAAGGTTTTTTAAAAAGAACCTAACATGTGTAAATGTGATTACATAAATTAAATATTTTTAAGAAATGTAACTTGTGTAAAGGTCTTTTTAAAAGAAACACAACTTTTGTAAATGTTATTACATAAATTAAACAATTTTTTTAAGAAATGTAACTTGCGTAAAGGCTTTTTTAAAAGAGACAAAACTTGTGTAAATGTTATTACATTATTTAAACATTTTTTTTAAGAAATGTAACTTGAGTAAATGTTTTTTTTAGAGAGATGTAACTTGCATAAATATAACTTATGCAATAGTTAAAACCTAAGTTATCATACCTTTTTACTATGTAAACATAATATAACTTATGTTAATGTATAATTAGCGGAAGAGTCTGTGCTTCGGCGGGGACGCAAGGGGAATATAGTCAATAGAGGGTTGGTTCATTAAGGTATCGATATTTTGCATGGTAAAATTATAAAAAAAAAATAAGAAATTTATATATAGCATTATCATAAAAACTAAGTTAAGCACAATTACGTATTAAATTTTATCTTTTTCAACTTAACGAACATTGGTTCGTTATAATACCATCATTCGCTATAGTATGTACTTTTCAACTAACCCATCAACAGATGTTTTATTCATAATTAAAAAATATATGTTAGGATTAGAACCTTCATTCGCCCATATAGCATCCCGATATATAATTCCTACCATCCATCAAATGAGCCAATATGGTCTAGACATGAACATAAGCGTTCCGTTATATACTAATACCATGTGGAAAAGTAGATTGCAGGAAGGAGTGAAGTAGCATCAATGGAGTTTTCCGACGTGTCTGTACTTTTACTAGAGGACCGGAGGTAGAAGATGAAAAGATAAAATAATGTATTTAATTATAAAATAATAGATTAAACAAAATAATTTATATTAAAGATATAGCCCAGGCTAAAAGAAAATAATGGCCACCCATTCTTAAGTCTTTTTAGTCTATATATATCAGTGATAATTAATTCATTTTGTTTATATATATATATATATCATTTTCTCGCTTTGTATAATTTTGTCATACCTATATACATAACGTAATAAAATTTTCTTATAATAGATGGATGACTTTTTTTTGGTAAAAAAAAACTAAATCAATTAGCCTCACCAAATCTGTTAAAATGATAGCAACGATAAAAGAGTAAGAGAATAAATTGAATTAGCGGCGTAGCGAATTTTCTATTACGGCCCCCTCAGCTGAAAAGTTCTGGTTTCGTCACTGGTCCCCCCCTTCCTGTTTTATGATTTTTTTAATACATTTTGAGTCTGCCCCCTGGCCCTAACGTCCAAGCTTCGCCGCTGTGTGCATGAATCTTTGTAGTTTTTATGTTATCTCTATTATAGTATTATTCTTATATTCTTCTAATATCTAAATTAGTAAATTCATATAATCATTTATTATATTGTTAGACGAAAATATAAAGAAATAACTTATTCAGTACACAACATTATAAGTTATTAAACATGCACTCTCAATCACTTATTAAAAAATGTAAAGAAACAATTTTAAACCTTGAATTATTTAAACACATTATTAGTTTATATAAATAAGCATATTGATAAAACACTCATTAAAAATGATACTTTAAATACATTGCACAAGAATTAAGATTAACCGTTATCGTTGTTGAAGGACTAAGGAGTAAGGACAATAAAAGTTATTACACTATTAACTTTTAAAAAATTATTTTCTTAATATCATATAAGAATATGAAAAAAAAAAATTGAATATCAACTATAAAAAGTATTAAGTAAGATTTAAATATTAGTTTAAATAATGAAATTGTAAATAAAGTATTAAAACATCACATTTTCTAAATATAATTATAGGAAGTATAAATTAATCAACAGTACACATATACTCTGTTAGAATAAATATATTTATATATTTATTTATGGCCCTTATGATTATTTATATTATTATAATTGATCAAATAATATCATAAGCCTTATTAGATAATAGGTAAAAGCTTGATGGACGCTTTTACCCTTAAGACTAATTAAAAGGTTTCCCCTTGGGTGTATATATATAGAGAGATAATTAGAGAGTCTAAGGTTGGTTAATTGGCTAATCATAACACCTCAGAGTCATCCCACAACTCTCTCTCTCAAATCGTGTTCATCAAGAACACATAACTCCATCCTAACCGATACACCCTAAAAGGGAACCGAATCAGATTAAGAAGATGTCGATCTCCAACATCACTGGATTATCAGGTATTACATCCTTACTCGTTTCCATTATATCATCAAATAGAAGAAACTGATCAACATGTGGTATCAGAGCATGATGTTGATTAATCAGTTTCTTCGATGTCCATAAAACTGGAATTAAAATCGGAAACGAATTTTTGTTTAAAACCCTTATGTTTACGGTTTTGATCATCATCATAAAATTGATTGGATTTGATGTTCGTATTACTTCCAACGAATTGTCAGGTCTGATTAAAACCTGTTTATTATCAAAACCTGATTATTTTCGAAATCTGTTTTACAAAACGTTAAGATTTCGATTCCAGTGTTATTAATCTGATAAAATAATCGAATTATCAGTTTCATTATTTTTTGAAACTGTTCTTATTTTCGAAGATGTTCTTGATGAACATCATAATTTTCGAAAAACTAACACTAATTTGGATTAACTTGGGAAACTGAAATCTGTTAACGAGATAATGTTATCTCTAAATTTAATTTCAAAATCTTTTAAATAAAATAAAAGATATTATTTTGAAATCTTATTAAATTTTGAGATAATCTAAAATTTTAACAGAATCTCCCAAATCCCTTAAAATTAGGAAATAGGTTATCAGGTTGATTAAAATTAATTTTTCGAATTCTGCTAATGTTGCGAATCAATGCATCCATTCGCAACAAATGGACTCCAATCGCAACAAACAAGATGTTGCGAAATCGCATGATGTTGCGAGTACTCTTAATCGCAACAACTATGTTGCGAGTGCTTTAAATCTTGCGAGTAACATGTTGCGATTATCCACTAATTATGTTGCGAATCAGAACCTGGCATCACAAAATGTTGCGAAAGGGACACATGTTGTGAAAGGTCACTAATGTTGCGAGTGCTTAAGATGTTGCGAGTATTACCTATGGATGTTGCGATCGGCCTTGAGATGTTGCGAGTATTACCTTATGTTGCGAGTACTCTTAATCGCAACAATTATGTTGCGAGTACTTCAAATCGCAACAATGCTGATTACATTGCAACAACATCATTCGCAACATCTCTTATAAAGCATCAATCGCAACATTACTTATGACCTCACTATCCGCAACATCTAAAATCCCCTAACCAAATTCGCAACATTATTTCGAAGTAATCGCAACTTCTCTTATATCTTAGATGTTGCGAGATGATCAGAAACCCTTATGATAACCTAACTGATTAAGGGGCCCTGTTGTTTTTTTTTAGGGGTAACCCAAGCAGGGGGCGCTGCCCCCCGCACCCCCCGTTAAATTACTTAACTTAAATAACACTTCTAGTTCACTTCTGCCCAACGGTGATGTGTAACCTAATATTGTTATTTAAGTCTAATTAAGTATGTCACTTAAAAGTGTATGTCCTAACATTATCAGACATTCGCGTGATTTTAGTTTTGCCTTAAATACACAAAAGTTTTCACTTCTGCCCAACGGTGATGTGTTATACTTAGTGCATTGCGAACCTACTTAGTGCCTAAAATCTTAATTGTCTCACTTCTGCCCAACGGTGATGTGTTACAATTAATTTTGCACAAAACTTTAATTTTCATAATTGCTTGAATATATTCACTTCTGCCCAACGGTGATGTGTTTTTATTTAAGTAGAACTTAATTTAAGTCTGTTATTTTGGTGTTTTATAATAGACTATATCACAGCTTCCTTATATAATGGTCCTTACTTGTTTGCCTGCTTTAGATTAAGTGCCCTTAGATCACTCTAAATTCTTCCTTAAGTTTCCAACTAGATGCCTTATTTAGATTAGTATCTTATTTTCTCATCTTATTTCCACCAGCTCCCAACTGTGGGATTGAAACCTTGACTGGCGCTAACTTTACTGCTTGGAAAGACTCCCTTACGCTGACACTTGGTATGCTGGACTATGATCACGCGCTCAGACATGAAGCTCCTCCTGCTCTTACTGATAAGAGCACAGCTGAACAAAAACTTGCTCATGAAAGGTGGGAGAAGTGTAACAGGATGTCACTTATGCTGATCAAGAACTCTATTACTGCTACCATCAGAGGAGCCATTCCTGATTCAACTATCGCCAAGACTTATCTGGCTTCTATGGAGGAACAATTCAAGGGAACGTCTAAGGCACATGCTTGCACTCTTATGCTTAAGTTGGTGACTACAAAGTATGATGGAAGGAGCGGTATTCGTGAGCACATCATGATGATGCAAGACACGTCGAACAAGCTTAAAGACTTGGACATGTCAATCAGTGAGGGTTTCTTAGTCCAATTCATTATGACTTCTCTTCCTGCTTCTTATGAGACTTTTAAAGTCAATTACAACACACAGAAAGAAAAATGGTCAATGAGTGAGTTGATCGTTATGTGTGTCCAAGAAGAGGAACGTCAGAAAGTGGACAAACCTGAGATGGCTTACCTTATGACTACCGATAATTTCAAGAAGCGGAAAGGAAGTTTCAAAAAGAAAGCTGCTTCTAAGTTCCAGAAAAACAATCCAAGTACAAGCACTGCCTCCAGCTCTAAGAATCCTTCAGGGAAGTTTTTCTGCAAGTTCTATCGTCTGACAGATCATAAGCAGAAGGACTGCCCAAAATTTAAGGAATGGCTGGCTAAGAAAGGTAATGATCTCTTTATGATACTTGAGTCCTTTAATTTAGAAGTTCCATCTAATACTTGGTGGGTTGATAACGGTTCAACTGTTCATGTATCCAATTCTTTACAGGGATTCCTTACAATCCAGAAGCTGGAGGGAAACCGAAGAACACTAAAGATGCCTAATGGAAAGCCTCTAGTAGTCAAGGCTGTGGGAACTTTTGAATTACGCATGAGAACTGGGTTTTGTATTAAACTTTATGATACCTTATATATTCCTGAAATTACCAGGAATCTTGTATCAGGAATAAAGTTAGACAATGACGGTTATGTAATTTCTCATGGTCATGGCAAACTTACTATTAGCTTTGAATCTAAAGTTGTTGGTTTTGGCTATCTGGATGGTCTCTATAAATTAGAATTGGATGATGATTTTACCAAGTCTTTGTTATCATATAATCTTAATGAATCACTAACAAAGAATAAACGAAAACGAGACTTAGAAACCTCATCTAAGTTGTGGCATGAACGTTTAGGCCACATTTCACGAGAACGATTATCTCGACTCGTGAAGGATGAAGTCTTACCATCTCTCGATTTCACTGATTTTGGAACTTGTGTCAAATGCCTTAAAGGTAAAATGACATCAGCGAATAAGAAAGGTGCTACAAGGAGTTCTAATTTATTAGAAATTATTCACACTGATATCAGTGGTCCTTACACTATCGCTGGAATAACTGGACATAATTCATTTATCACTTTCATTGATGATTATTCACGCTACATGTACTTGTATCTCATTAAGGAAAAATCTGAATCATTAACAACTTTTAAAGACTATAAAACTGAAGTTGAAAAACAATTAGGTCTTCAAATTAAAGTTGTTCGATCAGATAGAGGAGGTGAGTATTATGGTAGACATACTGACATTGGACAAGCTCCTGGCCCATTTTATGAATTTTGTAAAAGCCAGGGGATTGTGAACCAATATACCATGCCCGGTACTCCTCAGCAGAACGGTGTTGCTGAGAGAAGAAATAGAACCCTAATGAACATGGTTCGCAGTATGTTGGCCAACTCTAATTTACCTCAATTTCTCTGGACTGAGGCCTTAAAGACAGCTGTTCATATACTAAATAGGGTTCCTTCCAAATCTGTCCCTAAAACTCCTTATGAACTTTGGACAGGGAGGAAACCGAATCTAAGATATATGAAAGTATGGGGCTGTCTTGCTGAAGCAAAGCTTTATAATCCTTTTCTAAAGAAACTTGACCCGAAAACGATCAGCTGTTTCTTTATCGGCTATCCTGATCACTCAAAGGGTTATCGCTTCTATTGTCCTTCTCACATTACTAGAATTGTAGAAACCAGGCGTGCCGCATTCCTTGAGGATTTTAAGGTCAGTGGGAGCAGTGAAAATCCTAATGCTGATTTGCAAGAAGCACAAGACGCGGGGGAGAGGGATTCCTCGCTCACATTAACTCCGATTACTCCTCTTGTACTCAATGCTGCATCGCATGTCACTGCACCAAATTCTACAGAACTTATCATACCAGAAAATGAAGTCACATTAAACGATCAATATCAACACAATGCTGAACCCGATAATCAACCCAGAAGGTCATCTAGGCCCAAAAAGCCTACTAATTTTGGTGATTATGTAACCTTTCTGGCTGAAGCTGAAGAAATGGATGATGGAAAGCTTAATGATCCTACCTCTTATCATGAAGCCATTAACAGTGATCAATCTTCTAATTGGAATAAAGCTATGACTGACGAGCTTGAATCCATGAAGCAAAATGACGTTTGGGATTTGGTTGAATTACCCAGCGGTGTCAAACCCGTAGGATGTAAATGGGTCTTCTAAACAAAACTGGATCCGAATGGAAACGTTGAACGCTATAAGGCGAGATTGGTTGCAAAAGGCTATACTCAGAAAGAGGGAATCGATTATCAAGAGACCTTTTCTCCAGTTTCTCGAAAAGATTCTTTAAGGATTGTCATGGCTCTAGTAGCTCATTATGATTTGGAGCTACATCAGATGGATGTCAAAACTGCTTTCCTTAATGGTGACTTGGATGAGGACGTGTTCATGACACAGCCTGAAGGTTTCAAACCCAAAGGGCAAGAACACTTAGTCTGCAAGTTAAAGAAATCTATATACGGGCTAAAGCAAGCATCGCGTCAATGGTATCTAAAGTTTGATGAAGTCATGAAGAAACAGGGTTTCGAAAAAAATCAAGTGGATCAATGCACCTACCTCAAGATGAGTGGGAGCAATTTTACTATTCTTGTCCTTTACGTAGATGACATTCTACTGGCAAGTAATAGCTTAGACATGTTGTGTGAGTCGAAGCGCTTACTTTCGCGAAATTTTGACATGAAGGATCTCGGAGAGGCTTCTTACGTTATTGGCATCGAAATACACCGAGATAGACACAATGGGATCTTAGGTCTATCCCAAAGGGCCTACATTGAGCGTGTCCTAACCCGTTACAACATGAAAGATTGCAACCCCTCTGCAGCTCCAGTAGTTAAAGGAGATGTTTTTGGCTCATTCCAAAGTCCGAAAACAGAGGCTGAAAAGGCGCAAATGAGAATGATACCTTATGCATCAGTAGTTGGAAGCCTTATGTATGCTCAGGTCTGTACTCGTCCAGATATCGCCTACATCACTGGAATGCTTGGGCGTTATCAGACTAATCCTGGTCTGGCTCATTGGAAAGCAGCTAAGAAGGTCTTAAGATATCTGCAAGGGACGAAAGACTATAATTTGACTTATAGAAGAAGTGATCATTTGGAAGTGGTGGGTTATTCTGACTCTGACTTTGCTAAATGCAAAGATGATAAGAAATCCACTTCAGGGTATATCTTTATGTTAGCAGGCGGACCTATTTCATGGAAGAGTCATAAACAACAGTTGACTGCAACTTCTACCATGATGGCAGAATACATAGCTGTTTACAACGCTACCTGTCAGGGAATGTTGCTTAGGAATCTTGTCACTGGACTCAAAATTGTCAATTCCATTTCTAGACCATTGAAGCTTTACTGTGATAACTCAGCTGCCGTTAGTTTCTCGAACAGTAACAGTTCGACTGGCGCTGGACTATTTCTTGATACAAAGTTTTTGTTCGTACGTGAACGAATTGAGGAAAATAATCTTTGTATTGAGTATATAAGTACTAAAGATATGCTTGCGGATCCGATGACAAAAGGTCTCCCATCTAAAGTATTCGAAGAATTTGTTTCGAGAATGGGCTTATTTAAAGATCTTATTTAATGGCATATTGTACTTACTTACGTTTATTAATAAAAGTTTCCTCACTTACTTGATTTACTTGTCTCTTAATATGTTCACGCTAGCCTAATGACATATAGACACTAATATGTAAGTCAAAATTAAGGGAATGATTTGATCCTAATGTTAAGTTTTAAATTTGGATTGTGGTATGATTAATGGGGGTCTTGTTTCGATTACTGATTCAATGACTGTATTTCTCTGCTACATTTGGGTTTAGAACTAAAATGAGTATTAATTCCTGCGCAGGCTTACCTAATGCTCATAATAAATAATCACTCGGCCAAGTGGGAGAATGTTAGAATAAATATATTTATATATTTATTTATGGCCCTTATGATTATTTATATTATTATAATTGATCAAATAATATCATAAGCCTTATTAGATAATAGGTAAAAGCTTGATGGACGCTTTTACCCTTAAGACTAATTAAAAGGTTTCCCCTTGGGTGTATATATATAGAGAGATAATTAGAGAGTCTAAGGTTGGTTAATTGGCTAATCATAACACCTCAGAGTCACCCCACAACTCTCTCTCTCAAATCGTGTTCATCAAGAACACATAACTCCATCCTAACCGATACACCCTAAAGGGGAACCGAATCAGATTAAGAAGATGTCGATCTCCAACATCACTGGATTATCAGGTATTACATCCTTACTCGTTTCCATTATATCATCAAATAGAAGAAACTGATCAACATACTCGTGATTTTTTCTTTTATTATTAAAAGCAAAGCCGAACCTAGCACGGCTTAAGGATTTAAGCTCTTAAACCTTTGAAGAATCCTTCCTTTTCCCATATGGCATACAACGCGATGATACATGGTTCCGTTTAACAGATATTTTCATCTTGAATTTTAAGGTTAGATACATATATATACAACTTCATATTAACTTATATCACAGCTTTCTTTTAAAGGCTTGTTCCATTATATAAAGTAACAAAGTGATGATGTGACAGTACATTTGACAATGTTGACTTTTTATGTCTCTCAACCTCAAAAACTTTTATTACACTTTGCAATTTCCTATATTTTAACAACACACCTGTGAAGTTGTCAGCATTGTTTATAACCATAATTCAGAGGAGGTTGATAAAAAGCTTCAAGTGTAACTTGTTTTTTTTTTCTTTTCGTTTTCAATTTTAGCCAGGCACCGTTTGTAGCCGTAATCTATTATCGAAACTGACCCAAACTCAATTACCAAACAGACCCGTAATCGATTACAATACTTAACACCCAAGCACGACTACCGAACTGGCCAAAACAAGGCCGTCGCCCGATTAAACATATAAAAGCGTCTTAAAATGTGATATAATACCAACGTTTTTGGCAAAATGTCTGAGGAAAGAAGCTTGTTTATCATTTCAAGTTATTAGCATCATGCAATTATGTAAATGATTAAAATGTTACTTAACATTTTTTTTTATTAAGTTACCTTTCGGAAAACACATGACCTTGTTCTCATTGGTTTCCTAACATCGCTTCTCTCCTTTGTTGCAGTCTAAAGCTTTTCAGTCATGACCCGTTCGCTGACTCGATTTGCTCCCAAAAGTCCTACAAATGTTGCTTTAGATCGATGAAACGACATGACATTTTCAAACAGGATCCATAATACAAGAAGGTGCGGTGACCTGTGTGAAGCAAGACGTAACATTAAATTGTTAATTATTGAGTTCTTTTATGGTTTAATTCAGTTTATTACTTTATTTTGGGATTCATTACCTTAAAGTACAATGTGAGTTCAAAAGGGTGATTGTTGCATGAATATATATGGCTAGCCTTTGGAAGATGGACTTCTAGAGACCATAATGCTTATTGGGATAATTATGCAGTAAAAGAAAAAAGTGACCTAGTGTTATCCTCAGAAAAAAAAAGAATGCATAGAGGGCATGAAACTTCTTCCAATTAGTTGATACCCTTGCATAATAAAGTAACTCAATAAGATAAATTCATTTATAACTGTTATAATTATTAATAGAGTAAAGCGGTCATTTTCGTCCTTGTGGTTTAGTAAATAATGCGAATTTAGTCCAAAAAGTTTATTTTTTGCATATACACCATCCACGTTTTCCAATTTTTGCCAATTACATCCAAATCACTAACGTCGTTAAATTTAATCGTTAAGTCAGGGGTATGCATATCTTTTCACTATTTCTTTATTATGAGCAAAGTGCCAAAATCGTCCCTAAGGTTTGGTCGCATTTGCAAATTTCGTCCAAAAATATTTTTTTTCGCAATTAGACCCTTGATGTTTCTCAACCGTTGCCAATTTCGTCTAAATTGCTAGCTCGGTCTAAATTCAACGTTAACTCAGAAGTGTTACTGTCCTTTTCCGGCCACTCCGCATCTTCAACTACTTTTATATGCCAAAACACCAGCAGTCCCTTATATCATAAAGATATTATTATGTATATATAAAAAATGTCATTAATATACAATTACTTTCTTATATTATAACCAAAATGAATGAAGATAAACCCTGTATGGACTCTAAATACTCCAAAACCCGTGTATCAGTTATGAAGATGGCCAGTTAATTAATATTTGAGAATAGTCTAAAACATATTTTGAAATGGAAACTCTGCATGGTCTGATAAAAGCATCGGAACACATCCTTGTTTTCACAAATAACCAAAATTAGTCAGCGCACGTTTGTTTATTTAATAAACGAACGAACATGAACAAATTTTTTGTTTAGTAGTTAAAACAAACGAACATGAACACATCCGTAACAAAAAACGTGTGCCAACATATCCCACAAGTTAGGGTACTAAGAAATTTCCTTTTTCTTTTTCATTTTGGTATAAAAGTGTCAATTTTAAAAATGGCTTTAGACATAAATTTATATAAAAGGGTCTCATCTTTAAAAGTCGACTGAAAAAAATTAGAGTCCCGTGTTCCTGACTGCAAAAGAGAATGTCCAAATTAAGTTTACACTGAAAGGCAATGGTCATGTCATAGTTATTAAATATTATCATTAGGCCCAAGTTAACAAATTCATTGTACATTTCATCTATCCAAATGTCCTACACAATGTACCCACGTCTAATTTAAAAAATGGTTTTGGTTATTAACTTGCATGCCATTAATATCTTTGGCTTAAATGATCCATTATTCATCCATAGGAGCGAAGGCAATGTATCGGAACGGGGCAAACTCGAGTGATCTATAGTTCCCGTTGAAGACTTGAAGGTGACCTAATAAATATGGTTTATGAGTATTTACAAAAATTACTAATCAATGAATAATTGGACAGGGATCCGATGCCATATATGAATCCAGGCCCCTTCCCTATAAATATAAATACGTAAGTGAATTTTGTAAATTATATAGTATGGCTATAAGTGGTTGTGAGCAGAGTAGAGGGAAAATCTTATATGGTTAAATTTGGGGTTACATCGTTCACATCGTATAATTTTTTTAATATTTTTTAAAAGTGGTAGTGAGTGGAGGAGAGGGAAAAGATTAGGAATGGCAAAAAAAACCCGAGCCGATGGATATATCCGAAACAAGTAGGATGGGTATACCTGAAACCCGACGGGTATGGGCCATCTGAGAGATTAGGATTTGAAATTTTGTGAAGGTATGGGATTAGGTGATGCCCGACCCGATTACCCTAAATCACATACCCGTTTACACGAATCACATGCACGACAAAATCTTAATTTTACTTTAACATTTGTCTATTAATGCTCCATTCTAATAGGTACACAGCTAATAAAAATATTTTTTTCTAATGGATATTTAGTTATTGATATATTTTTTGTGTTTTGTAGGTTGTGGAGTATGTATAAAATAATTATAATGATATTATTTATTTATTTTAACGTTTATATATATATATATATATATATATATATATATATATATATATATATATAGAATGTAATAATTTGTAATAGTTGTTATATGAATAATAAAATGCATAAAAGAATTATAATGATAAAAAATATACTTGAAAATTCTAACAGGTATTTTTTTAACAAACTAACGGTATGCCTGATACCCGTGGTATGCCCGATACCCGACAGGTAATTACCCGATAAATGTCCAACGGGTAATGGGCCGGTTATGGGACGCGCTTTTACAAACGGGAATGACATGGGATTACCAATACCCGGCCGAACCCGGTCACAAAAATAATGATAAATGTATAAAAAGTGTTATTTTATTGAACATGAGAGAGTGTAGTGATTTTTAGTGTTATCATATGAATATGTTGGGAATGCTTTGATTTATTGAGGTGTAACATTCAGCCCCTCGTACCACCAATATAGTCCGCTTTGTCCACAAAGAGCTCACGGATTTGTTTGCAGTTACCCATCCTGCTATTGCTCCCACCTGAGTACGCTTAATTGTGAAGCTCTCCTCTTATCCACTAGCATTAAGCCTAAAACGCGTTGGTGATTTAAGAGGCAGGGCAGTTACTTATTAACCAAGAATCTCTTCTGTCCACGAGCGATGTGAGATTTGCCTAGGGTGTTACAAGCACCCCTCCTTTTGGACTTATCGTCCTCGATGAGATTTGCCCCACCATGCAATCGATGATGTGGGATTCGCCTACGGTGTATCTCCCGACACCCCTGAGGACTCACCGTCCTTAATGAGGTTTGCCCCACCACCCCGAATAGCACAGGAGTGGCTCTTATACCGCTTATTATATCCGGTCCCTCATACCACCAATATTGCCCGCTTTGTCCATGAAGAGCCCACAGATTTGTTTTCGGATGCCCAACTAGAGATTTGTCAGGAGGTCACCCATCCTGCTACTAATCCCGCCCGAGCACACTTACTGAGGAGTTCTCCTCACGTCTAATAGCATTAAGCCCTAAATGCGTTGGTGATTTAAAAGACATGACATTTACTTATGAACCAAGAATCAATCATGTACAAAGCCGATGTGGGATTTGCCTAGGGTGTTACATGAGGTATTAGCCCTAGTTTAAGCAACAAATGAAGAAGGGAAGCATTGCTGAGCTTAGGGACAATTGGTTTGTTTAGAGAATCTACATATGTCTTTTTATTTTGCCTTTGATACATTTGGTTTTTTAGCCCCATAGGTCATGGACTTTATAAATTAGTTTCAACGAGTTGTGCATAGTAATTTTTCGGCATCTAAGAACCAAAGCTTTATTTTTAGTTAGATTGGGTTTGCTATCTGAAAGAAGGTTAGAGCGCAGCTTGTTATCCGTTTATCTATCACTTTATTGTCGTTTGAATGGTATTAAATTTATTATTATGTGATGAAATATTAAAAAAAATATATATGCAAAGTAAGATCTAAAGTTTTTACAAAATTGAAGACAAAAAGTGCATCAATCATCATATTGGAATGGTTGTGCTGTCCCCTTGTCTTGTGGGGTTTTCTATTTTCTGTTACTTAGATTAGTGCATACAAAAGTCATTGATGCATCATGTATACTATTGTGTAGGGCATATTGAGGTAGATGAGACAAAAGTGAGTCATTTTTGCATGGATTCAACGTATTAAGTTAGGTTGAATTGGTTGCTAAAAGCTAGTTTACAGATTTATGATTACGTGTTAGGCAAAAATAGTTGATTGCATTACTTTTCCAAACTGATTTATATAATTCTAAATGTATAAGGTTATGAAAATATATTAAAAAAGAATTCCAAAATAATGTCTAACAATGGTTCAAAGCTGAATATAATGTTGGTGAGCTAGTGTAACCACGAGCGTGATCATTTATCTAGGATGCACATTGTAACAATCATTAGTCTCGATACAAAGAGGGGGGGGGGGGGATAGAACGTACTCTACGTAACTAGTAAAGTTTATATAAAATGAGTGCATATTTGGTCCATCTAGAGTTTGAGGTAATTTTGACAATATATAACTAGATCATATGAGAGATTTAGGAATTTCTCTACTACTATTGGTTCTTTATTTGAAACCTATATGTTTTAGTATGTGTAAACTTTGCCTTCTTTAGCTTTTGGATTATATAAATAACATGGTATTTTGTATCAAGTATCAAACATTTACATTCAAACACTCCTAGAGAGTAGAGATCATATCTAGGGTTTTCTATATTCACTAACACATATATTGTCTTATATAAAATATGTCTTGCTAATACCATATAGGAGCATATGTCACTATAGCTAGCTACGACATCACACCGAAGCTTTTGATGTATTGATTGTTCATTTAAAATGGCATGACTTATTTTTAAGTGTTCAACTTCTCTTTTCTCAACTAGATCGAGGAATGTGAAGAGCCGGAATTATAAGAGATTCCTTGAGTATCATAAAATACTCCTGGTTACGTCTTTTTATCAAATTCTTAACCACGGTCGCACAGTGATTTTAGTCATACAATCAAGTAAGCTTGATATTTCCTTTATCAACGTTTCGAATTTTTCAAAAGCTTCATTTCGTGTTTTAAAACCGAAATCCACATGTGAAAAAGAAGAATGAGCATGAAAGTGATGATATATACTTTTGACTAATGTTTATCATAGATACTGGATAGGTTTTTGATTTATCACCTTTGTGCTTTATCTTCTATCATTTCTTTTATATATCCTTCAATATTGTTGTAATGCTATATATGTGTATATGTTTTTTTTACTTCTTTATAAGTAGATTATTTTAGCTCAAAACGTAAATATTATTAATCTTAATACTCCTATACAACTGCTGATCTAAGGGATTTGAATTAATACCGATACATTTTAGAAAAAAACAGAAAAAGATTTTGCATCGGCCGTTTGCCCATTAAATATATATATAGGGCATATTTGGCAGAGATCTTTTAAAAGCTTCTAGATTCAAGCTTTTAAGAAAAAACTCCTACTCAATTAAAAAAACTTTGTTTGATTGAAGGAGTGAAGCTTTTAGGTAATGAGAAAAAACTTAAAGCTTGAAGCTCCTACTAGTAGTATTAAGAAAAAGCTACAAGCTACCAACTAGTTTTGCCAAACATACCTATAATTAGGGGTGTGCAACGGGTACGACCCGGACCGTTTACATGGAACCCCGACCAGAACTGTTTACATGGAATTTTGAAACCCGGAACCGGACCATCTACAAATGGGTCGGACCGGGTTTTGAAACGGGTTCTACGGGACGAGTTGGCGATTTCACGGGTTAGACCACACTCGCCGTCGCTTAGCCGTTTAGCTGTATTCTTTAGTTATACTTTTAGGGTTTCTAAATACGGATACACTAACTTAACCAATAAACAAAGAGGAACTTTCATGGAGCAGATGATAAAAGTATTTTAACCAGTAAGTTGAAATTAAAGAAAGATAAAAAGTATAAACAATAAAGAAATGAGGTTTGAACAATGAAAATTAAAATATTAGCGATTTATAAGAACCATAATATATAAAAGATGCATATGCCTCACCAATGCATGTTTAAATTTTTGACAAATAGGTGTTTGAGAAAAGCATAGAGAAGCCAAGAGACGGGTTTCACGGTTCCGACTTGGTCCGGCGGGTACAACCCGGAACCGATCCGTTACCCGTTTCAAGCTGAATTTCAGAACCGGACCCGTACATGGTTTCAAACAACGGTTCCATTATACGGGTTTTGTAAACCGGGTACACGGGTTTCACGGGTTGGAACAGTGACCTGCACACCCCTACCCATAATCTTTTACATCTGCCAATTAAAGAGATATATATATAATTTTTTAACATTAAAACTATAAGACGAACGGACAAAAATACTAATTATATGATTATATTTGCATGCTATTTGACTCATATGGTCAGCAATTAAATAGGTTAAAATACACATGTACTATTAATATTGTAATAATGATCCAACCTGTAAAGAAAGTGTCCAAATTAAGTTTGTATTTAAAGGAGGGCTTATCCTAATTGTAAAGAATGTGACCAAATTAAGTTTATATTTAAAGGAGTGCTGATCCAATGTCTGTAGTCATATTTGTTAAGGAAAAGTATGATAAAAATTAAACCAAATGTCCAACAAGAAGGCTCTCTCAATTGAGTCAATTCACATTTAGTACTTTAAAAATAAAAATAGAAATTACTAAATTCATTGTACATCTAATCTAATTTAACCAAATGTCCAACACGAAGGCTCTCGCAATTCGCATTTAGTAAGTGTTTTATAAAGTTAAAAGATCAAACTACCCTTGGCAAGAAGTATTATTTTTTTTCACACGGGGTACAACCATTAAAGTGATCCCTTAAACCCCATATTACAATAAACTTGCAATGTAACATATTATGGTGTAAAAGAATTGAATACCCTTGACTAGAAGTATGAATTTTTTTCACGCTTGGCACAACCATTATAGCGATTGCTTGAACCTCATATTCCAAAAAACTTACTTTGTAACATTTCCTAGTGTAAAAGACCAAATTAACCCAAGCGGGTCATATGGATCTTTTCACACTCACATCCACACGTCCCGTTGAATCCCATATTCCCAAAAAAAAAAAAAACTAATCTTTAACATTAAAATGCGAATAAAGAAAGCCGAAGGTAGAATATTATTTGTAGACGAATCATACTGATCAATACCAATGCAAAAATGATCAGATGATAAACATTACGGCCCAGAAGCTGTTGAAGAAGTAATCGTAAAGTAACCATTACTTTTGCAGGCTATAGTGTCATAGTGAACTAATGAAACATGTAAGTATATCTGATTAACGATTTAATAGAGAATGAAACAAGTGAGAAACAAAGGAGATGAATGGTGGATCCTTTGTTGGCTAATGCTCAGGAAAATTTGGATTTAAGGCTAAGTTTTGATTGTTTGGATACCGATAAATTGTTGGCAATCCGTTTTAGAAGAGTTAAAAATGTGGGATCAGGGTTGTTAAGACACTTCATTTACATTTTTGATACTTAGTTGTATTTTTGTAATTTTTAAAGATGTAAATTTGTAAATTAATTTATTCATAGAGTTGATCCGCTACCCATTTGGGATGCGAGACTAACTATTTACAAGAGCGTTTTCAAAATAATAACGGAAACGTGTCGTCTTTATTATGGCTTGTTTTCAAAATAATAATGTATTTTCTTGTTATTGTTATTATTATTATTATTATTATTATTTTGCTATTTATGTGGTTGTTTTTTTATTGAAGTTAATGGAGTTTTAGATTTGACTAATAATATGGTTGTGCATGTTTCTTGTAAATTTCTAAGAAATAAGAATCAGCATGTATGGATGTGTTTGTGTTACTTTGAAAATCAAAACCGTGACAACCCAAGCAATATGTTACTCTAATATTGAAAATATAAATAAATTCAGTGTGGATATTGAAATACAAAGACGGTTTGGCCGAGTGGTTAAGGCGTGTGCCTGCTAAATACATGGGGTTTTCCTGCGAGAGTTCGAGTCTCTCAGGCGTCTATACTTTCATTTTTTTTGCATTATTTTACCAAACTGCATATAATGAATACAAACAAACGTGACCTAATCATTTTTGTTTTTTTTTTTGTGTTCTATGAGTAACCTACTGGATTGTTGAATTCATGGGTTTACTATGCGGTGGCACCAAGTATATGTATCGTGTAGCATTTTGAATGTTTTGGGCATTTAGTTCTAAGAATCTGATATGATTTCTACAAGAGAAGAAAGTTTGTTGAGTTAACTTTTGGTCATTTTCACCCGTTTGACTTGTTAGGATGCACATCATATAACTACTTACTCTTTTTCCTACAAGGAGTAAATACAGTCGAAATCGGCTCTGTTCTTAGTCACAATACCGTTTAACGGTTGAGTTGATTTCTAAGTAAAATTTTAGATTATATTAAAGAGTGTTTACCAACTATTATGAAGGATATTATTTTTTTATATTTGCCTATGCAAATAAAATAATATTACAACTATATGTATAAAAGTGTTTATCAACTAAACTAGAATCTGTTTAAAAGAAAAACTAATTTAGATAAAAAAAATGGTGCCATTGAATCTTTTTATTATATCTATACTAAAAATCTCTTTTTATTTCATATTTTTTTTAACGGTAAATATGATTATATCAAAAAAGACACTAGCAACATGCCAGAGACGAAAGACAAAAATAAAAGTTACCTTTTCACATAACATCAAATTCACATCAAAACTATCATTCTATCGTTTGGATGTTTTTATATAATGAGAAGAGATATATACAGTATTTTTCCTAAAAAAAATAGTAAATCAAAAAATAAAAAAAGTTATAACACCTTGTTGTTTCCAGCACACTAAATACACCAAACTTAACCATAATTTTGTTGTGTGCTTTCCAATAGTTTTCTAAACCAAACCTAACAAAAGGATGAAGTTTTTCCCTTTCATTGTGCTTGATTAAATATAATCAATTTGTCACACAATTGGCAACCAACACTTTTTTAAGCTTATCTTCTCAATCTTTTTTCTTCTCTAGTTCCAACTTACAAGTTTCAACAATTCATTCTAATCATGACTTTAAAAATAAAATAAGATGGATGGGCTCCTAGTGTTGGTCCAATGGTATTAACACATAAGTAACTCAAATAACATGGTTTTAACAAGATTCAATGAATGTATGTGCAACAAGCAACTAACAAATTTGGTGACTGATTTTGGTGAGGTGGGTGAAATGAATCTGAAGACTAAACCTCTTATATACATGTATCACTGCGTATCTATCTACTTGTATATATATCTCTATTATAATAATATTAAATATTAAATATTAAATAAATACTAAATGATGACAAATTTGATTTTAATAATTTCGCATCCATGAAGCTGACCGATAATAATCCCACCTCAAAAAATAGAATATAGCTGCTACCCGGTCCTGACTTTCATACTAATTGTTTTTATTGGACCTTTATTTAAAACAAAACTTAAGGTCGTTAAGTTTTTTTCCAAATTTCAAGATGGTGTTTTAGGGTTTTTGATTAGAATGATATATGAGTTGATTGACGTAAAAATTACCTCGAAACGGTGATCCAAATGACGAAACGGTGTTTCAATTCGGATGTCTAAACTTTCAATTAATAAAATCAAGCCGTTTGGAACACCGTTTAAAGGTAAGTTTTACATGAATCGACTCGCATAAGCATTCCGATCAAATGTCCTACAACATCAGTTTGAAATTGAAATTTAAAAAAAAAACGAAAGTCTAATAAAACAATTAGTGTAAAGCATGGGACCGGTAAAACCTATTCTTTAAAATTGAATTATTATCGGCTTATTGCAAAAATATTTACTATTAAAATCCAATTTTTCTTAAATAATTAATATACATTCACACACATGTATATATATAATCCTGAAACCATCCTTCCAACAGAAACATGAGTCTTTCAGCCTAAAAAACAAATCTTTAGCTTATTTACAAACAAATCTTGAATCAAAACTGCTGAATTTGGATTAAAGATTTGATCTTTTTGTTGGGTTCATTTCAAGAATTACAAAAGATGCCTACATTGGTCAAGTGCAGTGGTAAGTTTATCATAATTCATACTTTTTTTCTTGATTATTGCATTTCCAAATTAGTTTTTTTTAGGATAAAAATTGAAACTTTAGTGTTGGATCTTGATGGGTTTTTCAATTGGGATAGTTTTGGTTTCTGGGTGTTTCTTGAATTTGTTTATTCTCTGTTTTTTCATTTTTTTCATGCATTTTTGAATGATTTATGCATTTTTTTAATATGGGAAATTGGGGAAATGAGTAAAAGATATTGAAGTTGTTAACTTTAGGGTTTATCTTATGATCATATTCATAAAAGATTATCTTATAAGTTTTTGTGATTAATAAATCAAGAAAATGGTATAATGAGTATTATGAACTTTGAATATGAAGTTGAACATTAATCTTTGAATCATACTTTGAATATGAACTAATATGAACTAATTGATTAAGAAGTTAAACACATTAACATACTTATGATGATTCAGATGATATTATTATTATTATTAATGATTTTTTTTATTTGTTAATGATCAAGCAATCACTACTCTATTATCATTCATGCGTATTATGAACTTTGAATATGAAGTTAAACATTAATCTTTGAATCATACTTTCAATATGAACTAATTTTAATTCAAGAAAATGTTAAAATTGATAAGAAGTTAAACACTAAACATACTTATGATGATTCAGATGATATTATTATTATTATTATTTTTTGCAATGATTAATGATTTTTTTTTTATTTGTAGGTGATGATGAACATCATAAGGGAATATCACTATGTACCATGGATTCGGCCCGTTTATTATCGGTTCATGATCTTTACGCCCGACCTTACAAACGGGCCCGAATTTGCGACTCGTTTAGTCTCTTTTCCAGTAACAACAAGAATCCGTCAATCGAAATCCTCCCGGATGAATGTCTATACGAGATCTTTATTCGTTTATCTGGTAGCCAAACACGAAGCATATCCGCTTGTGTCTCAAAACATTGGCTTATGGTTATAAGTAATATCCGAACCTCAGAACTCGAGTCAACCAAAGTCAAAGTCAACAAGTTATCGAGTGACGATGAACAAGACAACGACGGGTATCTCACGAGGTGTTTAAATGGGAAGAAAGCAACTGATACTAGACTTGCTGCCATTGCTGTTGGTACGTCTGCCCGGGGTGGATTGGGCAAGCTTTCGGTCAGGGGGAGTACTAAAGTCACAAGTATCGGATTCTTGGCAATCGCTCGTAGCTGCCCGAGCTTAAAGATTATTTCTTTATGGAATCTTCCTTCGATCAGAGACGAATCTTTAATAAACATCTCTAAAGAATGTTACTTGTTAGAAAGTCTTGATCTTTCACAGTGTCCCTTAATATCCAACACGGGTTTGGCTTCGATCGCGAAAAACTGCCCGAATTTGTGTTCTTTAACGATCGAATCTTGCAAAAACATAGGAAACGAGGGTCTTCAAACGGTTGCCAGAAGCTGCCCGAATCTGCAATCTTTATCGATCAAAGACTGCCCGCTTGTTAATGATCAAGCAATCACTACTATATTATCATCATCTTCGGGTCTTTTAAAGTTAAAGCTTCAATCTTTAAACATAACCGACTCATCACTTGCGGTTATCGGGTGTTACGGGAGATCAATTACCAATCTTGCCCTCACGGGTCTCCGGTTCGTGACTCATAAAGGCTTTTGGGCAATGGGTAGCGCGAAAAATCTTGAATCTTTAACGTCCTTAGCGGTAATTTCGTGTTGTGGTGTGACGGATCTTAGCCTCGAAGCTATTGGACACGGGTGTCGGGTGTTGAAACATATGGTGGTTAAAAAGTGTTGTTTTGTATCGGATAACGGGTTGGTTTCGTTCACGAAAGCCGCTCGGTTTCTTGAAAGTTTGCAGTTAGAAGAGTGTAATAGGATCACCCAACTCGGGATTTTGGGAACTTTATCGAATCAAGCGTCGAAGTTGAAATCTTTTTCACTTATAAAGGGTATGGGAATCAAAGACATTGAACACCAACCCGTTGACTTTTGTGAAAGTCAAACTTTACGATCGTTAACGATCAAGAACTGCATCGGGTTCGGAAACACTAATTTGGTGATGATCGGGAAGTTATGTCCACATTTGCATAATCTTGATCTAACTGGGCTCGACAAGATCGACGACACAGGTGTTTTTGAGCTTCTTAAAGTCTGCAAAGTTGGACTTTCGAAAGTCAACCTTACCGACTGCGTATGTTTGACCGACAAAATTGTCGTAAATTTGGTCAAGATCCATGGTGGGACCCTAGAAATGGTTAATCTTGATGGATGCAAGAAGATCGGTGACAAAAGCCTGCAAGCAATTTCGGAAAACTGTATAAGTTTAAAAGATCTTGATGTGTCAAAGACTAGTATTACTGATTCGGGTGTATCTTATTTGACACGTGGCGGTTATATGAACTTGCAAGTTCTTTCATTATCGGGTTGTTCTCGGGTTACTAACGAGAGTATGTTTTCTTTAGTTAAACTGGGAAAGACCCTTGTGGGATTGAATCTTCAAGGGTGCAATTCGATAAGTAGTAGTGTGATCAAGTCACTCGTGGTTAACCTTTGGAGGTGTGACATACTTTCTTGAAGAATATAACGAGCAGTCCTGACCGATCGGACCAGGTTGGCGAAATGGTCCAGTTTTTGCAGGCTTGAATGGTTTGTTTGTGAATCTTTTTGTTAAAACTTAAGAGACACTGTTTGGACCAGATGGTTGACTTTTGGTTGGTGTCAAAGTCAAAAGAAAACATTGTCGTTGGTTTTTGTCATACAAAAGCTCATGTCTTTACTCTTATTTTCCTTTTAGTTTTGTTCCTACACTTTTCTTTATGTTATTTAGTTATTTTTTAATTTATACTATTTATTGCACCTTTTAATATTATGATCATGCTTCCCAAATAGAGATTGCCAATGTGTGTGATTTAACCAAATACAAATCAATAGAGAGGGTAATTTGTATGAAATAGATTATTTGGTTGTGCTAGTTCAACAAAATTAATTGAACATCATCACAAAATCTTTAGAAAAATACATTTGTACATCACCAAAAATTTAGGGCATGTTTTGGATTGAGTTTGAAAAATGTTTATTGACTTATTTGCTTTTTCAAAAAGTCATTTTAAAAAACCAGGATTTGAAGCTTTTGGAAAACTGTTTTCTAACCATTTAAAAAAACTAAAATAAGAAAGATTTTTGTGATTGCCAAACACGCATTTTAATTTATTGACTTTTTAAAAACACCAATAAGCCAATAAGCATTTTTCAAACTCAATCCCAAACATGCTCTTAGAGGGTATACATATATTTTTGTAAGATTTTACTTATTTGGTTGTCCAAAGATACATTTAGTATCAAATTACAATTGTAACAATGACAATAAACAAATAATATATTATTTTGTTAATAGTGTTAAAATTCTTGAAATAATTTTGAATACAGAATATATTTTTTTAAATAAAAAAGAAAAAAGTTGTCCGGTGTTTTAATTCATCTCAACTTATGTGTTAAAACATTCTAAAAGTTTTACATTTTAATTTATTATTTTAAAACATTCTAAAATTTTTACATTTTAATTTTTTATTATTATTATTATTATTATTATTATTACTATTATTATTATTATATGCAAACTATTCAAAAGTGCAAGCATTCATGGTTACACATGTAGATTCTAGCCAAACCTTGACTTAAAGGTTTTGACAAGAATATAACAACAAACTAAACAACCTTTATGTAGCCCAATCAAATGATCAACATGATGTTTTAATAAAATACTATTAGAAATATAAATTTTAAGTATTTACTTGTTAGAAAACTAGTTACAAACTAACTATATTCCAAATTATCTGGAACAAATAATCTCTACAAGAAGTTAACCCAAAGATTGATTCATTTTGGTACCGTACCCCACATGGCACCCAATCCCTTTTTCACCTTTTATGCAATTCCTTGCCTTTATACAAAGTTCATCTCAACCCTTATAAATTTATAATCACAATTTTTGTCACCTAAACCATTCACACCATAACATTCACACAAAAATGGAATCTCAAAACTCATCATTTTTGTGGGCTTTAATGATTATTTTCGTGTTAATTATAAATATTTCGTCGGTTCAAGGACTTGGTGTTAACTGGGGTACACGTGCAACGCACCCATTGTCACCCAATATTGTGGTGAAACTGATGAAGGATAATGGGTTTAATAAGGTTAAGTTGTTTGAAGCTGAGCCTTGGGTGTTGGATGCACTTAGAAACTCGGGGATTCAAGTTATGCTTGGGATACCTAATGATTTGTTAGCCCCGCTGGCAAGTGGTGTCTCTATTGCTGAGAATTGGGTGACGAAAAATGTTTCCTCTTATGTTTCACGTGGAGTTGATATAAGGTTAGCTCACATATATGTAATGTTCTATTTTTATTATTTATTTTAAATAAAATTTTAACAAAGTTGTGGGGTTTTTTTTTGGACCGGAATAAAAGTAATGTAAACAGACAAGATAAGTTAAACTAGCTAGCTCGTCTAGTCTCTTTTATTTTAACGGGCTGAAATGTTTATCTCGAAATCATCTCGTAAAAAGCTAATGGTTCATCTATTTTTTAAAAAATAATATATTTTTATAAATATTTGTATTTTTTAAACATAGATATATAAAAAAAAACTGAAAATTAATATTTTTAACATTCACACCACACATATATTTAAATCTTTTTGCCGTTAAAAAATAATAATATTTTTAACAGACACGTAATACAATATTCTCAACTCATTTACAAAGCGAGCCTATCCAACTCAACCCGGTTAACTAATAATAATAATAATAATTAATAAATTTAATTTTTTATTTTTGTTAGGTACGTTGCCGTTGGAAACGAACCATTCCTAACAACCTACAAAAACATGTTCACAAACTCCACACTCCCCGCAGTCCAAAACATCCAAGCCGCTTTAATAAAAGCTGGTCTCGGCCGACAAGTGAAAGTTACCGTCCCCTTAAACGCTGACGTCTACCAAAGCGACGACTCTGGTGTCCCTTCCAAGGGCAACTTCCGCACTGACATCCACGACCTCATGATCAACATTGTAAAGTTCCTACGCGACAATGGGGCCCCACTCACCATTAACATCTACCCGTTCCTTAGTCTCTACGCGGACCCACATTTTCCCGTGGACTTTGCATTTTTTGAGGGTACGGGTAAACCGGTGGTGGATGGGTCTGTTTCTTATATGAATGTGTTTGATGCAAATTATGACACGCTTGTATGGGCGTTAGAGAAGAATGGGTTCGGGTCGGTGCCGATTATTGTTGGGGAGATTGGGTGGCCAACGGATGGAGATGTGAATGCTAATATTCAGTATGCTAGGAAGTTTAATCAAGGGTTAATAAGCAGGATCATTCAAGGACAAGGTATGGAAAATTAATAACTATAGGCGTTTATGAGTCGGTTTTAAACTCAAATTGAATTAAAGATTGAAAATTCGGTTTTTGAGTATTTTTTAAGTGCTTGGTTTTGTTTTTATATTCTTTTTTATTTTTGATTTGGGTTTGGTTTTTTGGTTTTGTCATTTAAACATGAAATTTTTGGGTCGAAAAATATTTGACCAAAAAGAATAACTTTGGGTTTAAATTTTCTTGTTAATTAATGATTAAACAGGCAAAATATTTGGGTAATATTGTTTTTTGAATTCTAATAAATTAGCTAACGTTCAAGATAACAATGAAAATCTATAAATTCGGTTTGATTTTAAGTTTTATCGGATAGGTTGATTTGTTTTGATCTTAAACTAAATAAAATACCGAATAGTTGATCCTTGTTTTCTTAAAAGCATTCGGTTTTCAATTCTTTGATTTTTGGTTTGGGTTCGGTTCTGATTTTGGTTATTTCAGGGTTTATCATTTGGGCTTAAAAACGTTTACTGAAAAATTGGCTTCAAATAATGAACGTCGGGACTAAATCTATTTACAAATTAATGAATATTTGATCGTCATACATTTGGCCCAAAATATTTGGATTATGCTGTTTACTAAATTTTTATAAATTACTTTAGTGATTAAAATATAAAATGAAAATTCATGAATTTGGTTGGTTTGGTGTTTCGGTTTATAATTACTCACAAAACCGAAACTGAACAAAAAAAGTTGCTTTTTACGAAAACATAACGAAACCCTCATTTTTTCCCCCACTTTTTCGCTTCAAGCACATATGCTACTAGTGGATTTTCCTTTTTGTTACCTTTAGCTAAGATTTACTATCTAATATTCAAATACTTATCACTTTAATACTCATTATTAGGTACACCTAAACGAAAAACACCACCAGATGTTTACATGTTTGGACTTATAGATGAGGACGCGAAAAGTATTGATCCGGGGAATTTTGAACGACATTGGGGCATTTTTAATTATGATGGGACGGTTAAGTATAGACTAGACTTGGGAAGTAACCGGACCCTGGTCCCAGCTAAGGGGGTCCGATACTTACCAAGACAATGGTGTGTGCTAGCACCAGACGCAAGTGAAACAGACCCTAAATTGGTGGACAGTATTAACTACGCGTGTACATATGCGGATTGTACAAATCTAGGGTACGGGTCATCTTGTGGTGGTTTAGACACTCGAAATAATGCATCTTACGCATTTAATAAGTATTTTCAAAGATTTAATCAACAACAAGGATCGTGTAATTTTAATAATTTATCGGTTATTACAAAAATAGAACCGACAACTGGAAAAGTGAATTGTAGATATGAGATTATGATAGATCTTGGGAAGCACGAGAAGGCACGGAGTCCTGTGGCAGCGGCAGGGTGGCGGTCACAGATGTTCGGTCACTCGGGGGTGGTGGTGTTACTTTTGTCATTGATCATTGGTTGGGTTGCCTGAGTGATTGTAGTTTTGAGTCTTGCAACATTGTGTATGTATTGTGTATGTCTTATGATTTGATTTATGAAATGATTAATAATGATTTCAGCTCATTCGAGTCTTACAAAGCTATTATGTTGCTATTCACTTTTGACATATTTAGCCCGTTTAATTTGTCTTGTTTGAAAAAAGCTATTATGTTGCTATTCACTTTTGACATGTTTAACGTGTTTAACCCGTTTAATTTGGATTTTATTATTAGTAACTTCAATGAACACTTTCATTGTGCAGTTTGGAATGTTAGAGAAGCCATTTCTTAACACTTTTAATTAGAGGTGTGTGAAACCGAAAAAATTAAAAAGGCCAAGCTGAATTAGAAACCGACGGTTCGGTTTTGTTTTTTAGTAAAAATTGAAATATTGGTTTTGGTTTGGTTTGTGTTGTGAAAAAAACCGAAAAAGCCAAACTGAACCAAAAAACCGGTTTTGAATCTTTATGTTTTATAAACTTGGAAATTTGTTTTATTTTTAATGTTAATCGGTTATGCTTTGTCGTTTTGGATGAAATTAAATCATTTTAAATGTAAGTATCTTTTATTAGCTCTTAATATTCTAGATCAAAATGTACAATACTATATTAATTATTTATTTTTTTAAATGTATTTGGCCCAATTTCAAAATATTTTAAGTTTCGTTCTCTCAAAAATTACTAGCCCGATTAGCAAAACCGAAAAAACCAAATCCAAAAGTGAATTGAACCCGAAAACTGAAACTTTGGTTTTCGGTTTGGTTTTAGCCCAAGATCGCACCGAACCATACTACACACTGAAGACTTAATCTTGATTTGTTAAGTGATTAAAGTTCAGGGTTTGTTTTGTTAAGTTTTATATTAATATTTATTTAGCATGATAAGAATATTATGGATTATTCTAAAATAAGATTGTTTTGTTTTCGAAGTTAGGTTTGGCTTGAAGAGCAAGTTTAGTAGAACTATAAATAGGGGTCTAGGTTATTGTTTATTTTGTAAGTCAAGAGAACTCTTTCTTCTCCATGTAAGTTTGATAAGTTCGTTTGGTTATATGAAAAGAGTCGAGGGTTGTCATCCCTATATCTTGTGTTCATTTGTTTAATCTGATTGTTTGATCTGTCTGGGCCAACACACACCCCTCTTTGAATGAGCTCTCACCGTGTGAAATGCAAAATGTTTTTTCTCTTTAAATTAACTTATCGGCATGACTCTTTTCATGAGGTTAATATTGTTGTAAAAGTTGTTGAAACTGGGTTTTACAAATTTTAACATACCCGCATTATCTATGTTGTGCGGGTAATTACCCACTAGTTACGTTTAGAATTTTGGATGACAACAAACATGAAATCTAGCTAAACTGCTAGAGCCTTAAGGTTTTAAACTCAAACCGAATCGGTTTTAAACTCAATCTAGAATTTTGGATAACAGACTTCAACCTAGAGGTGTACAAAACCGGTTTTAAACTCAAACCGAACCGATTTGGTCAACGGCTGGTCAAAACCGGTTTGACTCACTGGTTCGGTTTATAAACTGGTTTAGAAGCAAAATAGGCTGCCCTGGTCACGTCGGTTCGGTCTGGTTTACAAACCGGTTTAACCAATTTTAACCGGGTTTCCTGAAAATGGTGGTTTAGGTCAGTTTGGGAACCGCTTTAGGTGAAACCGGTTTTTAAAGCAAACCGGTTATGTTCGGTTTGCCTAAAACCGGTCCCAAACCGGTTTTTTTACACCTCTACTTAAACCTAACTTAGCCTAGCGCCAGGAAAGTTCGAAGAGGCCTAAAAGTGGGTTAGCCCAATAGTTTAAAGCCCAACAAGAGCCCAAGAAAACAAAAAGGTCTGGTTCAAGCGTTTCTAAAATAATATATAATAAATCCTTTAAATGTTTTTCTTTCTAATACAAACTTTTTTTGTTTTGTTTTGTTAATTTTAATTAATGTAGGGTCTTTAAAAATAGGTGTATTGGTTTTCATTAATCCTAATTATCATCTTTTAGTCGTTGATGGTCTCAGCTAACGAGTTGGCTGCTGACGGTTCCATCTCTTAATGTATTTGTTCACAACAGTCTGCAACTAATAGTATCCTCATGCTGTTAGTTACAGATCGCAGGAAAAATGTTTGCGGTCAGAAAAGTCACATTTTTTGCTGGAAAACTCAACATGAACACCTTAAGACTATACACTATGGGCGCTTCCGAGAGGGGAGAAGGGTGCCGTGGAGGTGCGAACACCGCCGGGGGCGTGCTGGGGTGGGGCGCGGAAAGGTGTGGGTTGAAGGGGAAGGCGGGCGCGGAAGGTGAAGGGGAAGATGGAGTCCCCCCCACCCCCACAACGGATTTATTACCGTTATAAAAAAATCAATTTTAAATAATATAAAATACATATATATACATATACCATTCACCCAATCTCTAAAAACATCTCATTCTCCCATTTAAACTTTTTAAAACTTTCTCTCCAAAATATGTCTTCCGACTCATTTTTGACACCCGACTTCCAGTACGGGATCGCGTAGGTGCTCATGATCGGTTGATGAAAGATTTTTTTTCGCCGGACGTGACTTTTGATTCGGAACGATTTTGGCACCGTTTTCGGATGAGTCGCCAACTATTTTTACGAATATTTGGTGATTTAGAACGCGTTTATGCATTCTTCCAACAACGGCCGGACGCGAGAGGTAAACTGGGATATTCAACAATGCAAAAATGCACGAAGGCAATTCATCAACTAGCGTACGGGACTGCGAGCGACGCCATGGAAGAGTATTTACAGATGTCGGAGACAGTGGCTCGTGAGGCGCTTCACACATTCTGTGAATGCGAGTATTATTATTCTAATTATTTATTTCAAAACCGTAACATTTTGAGTATGAATTTTATAAAATTTGTTAAACTTAGGTATTCCACAACTATATCATAAAAAATATTTGAGGAAGCCGACTTAAAAAAATATACGAGGTGCATCAACAAAGACACGGTTTTCCCGGGATGCTTGGTAGCCTCGATTGCACACACTGGGAATGGAAAGCCTGTCCTGTTGCTTGGCAAGGTCAATATCATCGGGGTGATCATGATGGCCCAACAGTTATTCTTGAGGCGACTGCATCATTTAATCTTTGGATATGGCATGCATTTTTTGGATGCCCGGTGCAAACAATGATGTAGCTGTGATTAATGCGTCCCCTATTTTTGACCGCCTCACAGACAGAGTCTCACATGACACCTCATTTTCCACGAACGATGTCAACTACAAATACGGATATTATCTAGTCGACGGTATTTATCCGGAGTTGGCCACGTTGGTTCTTAGCTTTACGTGCCCGACTGACGAAAAACGTCAGTATTTCAAGAAAAAACACGAGTCAGCAAGAAAAGGTATTGAAAGGGCATTCGGGGTATTAAAGAAACGTTGGTCTATCATTAGACAACCGGCTCGTTTTCAACAAATGGATAAGTTAAGAAACATAATATACACTTGCATTATCTTGCATAATATGATATTGGAGGACTCGGGTAGAGCAATTTTCTAAGGCGAGTACAATGATGAGACAGAGCCGATCTGTACACTAAACGAAGATGAGAAACTTGCAAATTTATTTAAAACACGAAAAAGGGAAACGAATTTCAGCCTTCGATCGGATTTGGTTGAACATCTTTGGAGTAATAAGCAAGCTGACGGCGAGGACGACGACTAAAAATAACTGTAATTTTTTTTATATGTTTTGATATTTAATTTATTTTGTATTTTAGTATTATTGTATTGGATTATTTTGTTTTATGAAAAAAAAGAAAAAAGGTTGGCTTCGAAGCCCCCCTCACCATAGAGGAGCTTTATGTCCTGGGGCTTTGATGTCCCTAGTGCCCACGTGACGCTGACGTGGCACTGTGGAGGGGCTTCGAAGCCCTCCACCATAGCATACAGCCTAACCACTACCACTAACTAACTCACCACCTACCAAACACCACTACTTTAGCACCACCAACCAATTCCGACGATGGTTCTAGGGTTCCGACGACCTCAATAATTGGGAATTTTACTAGAAAAAGGTTTTTAAAGATCCAATCTATGGTTACACGGATGTTTGGGACGAAAATGTTGAGTTTTCCCGATTACATACGAGTTTTCCGGCCAAAAATGTTTTTCCGGCGACCTACAACTAACGGCGTTAGAATTCTGTTAGTCATGGACCGTTGGGAACAAATATGATAAAAAGTGGGATCGTTATCAGCCAATTCGTTAGTTGGGACCAACAACTTTCAAAAGATGATAGTTGGGATTAATAAAAACCAATACACCTTAAAAATATTATTCATATAGAACTAGCTTTTATTTGTAAGATATTTGTCTAATAAAAAATAAAGATAAAAACCACTTTTACCATTGTTAATCTTTGTTGCTTTATTTGTTTAACGACTATTTAGATCATTGACGGACCATTGACCTATGTGATCATTTTCATTCCATCCTAGGACGAAACCTACCATAAGTTAGAAACCCCCGGACTCAATCTAAACCTCTATATTTTTTTATTTATCATAATTTAACTTGAACTCAAAACCTCCCTTTTCTTTAAAATGAAGTCTTTGATGTGTTAGGTATATTTAATCATCCACACAAAAATGGAAATAATGCTTACTCCCTTTTACAAAGTTCAAAATGAATAATCCAGAACTTCAATTACATGTTTTTTCTGGTCATGAAGTAATTTCATCCACTGGAGTTGTATTCTACAAAACAAAACCTATATTTGTTTCCTTCTTATTATGGTCCAAATAAACAAAAAGCCAAGGATATTAATGAGCTCATATATCTACTACTCTAATAAAATACTACTACTTCATGCTAATTGTCACTCTCTTAATCCTTCTCACACTTTTTAACCCATTTTCAAAATATGAATCCCACATGGGTCATTTACCCACTCAGTTTAGTTTTATTCGGATCTACGATCTTTTATTCCAGTCAAACCCTAAATTGCAAAACTCTCCCAACTCCATAAACT
Source organism: Bidens hawaiensis (assembly GCF_021521415.1). NCBI lineage: Eukaryota > Viridiplantae > Streptophyta > Magnoliopsida > Asterales > Asteraceae > Bidens > Bidens hawaiensis. The sequence continues at coordinate 46,445 of NW_027505649.1, forward strand.
TCTATCGCCCTTCTCCACCGCCACCGCCACCACCACTGCCAGCACAGGAATCTTACCAACCGCCACCACAAGAACCAGTTCCTTCTCCTCTAGGGACTTGGTACCCCAGTCAATACAAGTATCGCCACTCGCCGTCATGTTCCGTTTCGTTCACTATCAAATCCTCCAATTCTGGTAACTTTTCCAGCGATGATCCGTTTGGAGTCTATCCATGTGAGTCTGCTTCGTGAGATAATGGTACTTATATGATTTATAGTTATTTTACATGAATTTCAGGTTAAAGCAGGTTTAGTGTTTTACATGAATTAGGATGTTAACAGTGGAAGTTATAGATTGATATCAACATATTTAGGATTTTACATGAATTTTAGGGTAAAAAATTGTAGGCGACATAACTGATTGTGTAACTTGCTTTGGTTTATGATTTATAGGTGTAGTTTTGTTTTATTTGTGTAACTTGCTTTGGTTTATAACTTCTCTTAGATTTTACAAAAAAAAAATAATAATAAAAATAAACTAGAGATGGTTACATGACTGAATTGATACGTTATGTTGTATTAATGTAAACTTAACTGCTATATATCTTTAATGTAAAATATCATCACTTTTTTCTAACGCAATTTTTTTTCAATATGGATGTAATTGTGTTGTAGCTAATTGCTTTCCAACTTTTTTTTATCTAACTGTTTTTTAAATTTATTTAATATTTACATAAATATTTATTTTTTATGTATTAGCTATCTGATAAACAAGACATATTGACCAATACAACCACAAATGTAGTGTACAAGGAAATTACACATATTTGTAACATATTTGTGTAATGCCTGTTTTGTAATTCCTGTAATTTTTAATATAAATTGTAATTGTATTAATAAATATATGATATTTGTGTTAACTGTATTTTGTTTAATAGTTAAAGTTTAAAATTTTCTTCAATTTATCGTGTAACACATAGGGTTTTAAACTAGTTTATACATTATATGTATACTTTTTTTCTATGTCATAAAGTAGCAAAACTCATAATATTCTAACTAAAAATAATAGTGACTACTTTTGCAAAATATCAAAGTTATCTATTTCGTTTAGCTCAATTATGCTATCTTAAAAACCACCAGGTGACCAATTAAATCATTTTGAAATTATTTTATTTAATATGAAATTGAACAAAATCAATCTGCCATTATTTGACTTAGCGCCAGCCCATTGGTTAACAAAAACCCACCGTTGGAGTCAATTTTAGGGCCCAACTGATTTTGTTTGAACCAACACCACACCACTTAGCCCCCTCTTTCACTTTCATGGATTGCCAATCATCAAGAGATTCTAAAACATTCATTCCAATAGACTACTTCATCATCACTATGGTGAGATGTTCACAAAGTTTTCCTATAAGGTTTCCTATTGGAGTCTTGGGTTCGATCCTAACAACATGGGCGGATCCACCTTTTAGATGGATGGTTCTCAGAAACCATCCGAGTTTTGAAATAATAGAGTATTGCTGTATAGAAAATAATATAGTGAACCACCTTATATAAATTAAAAAGGAACCATCTTGATTTGAATATAAGTTGTTGGCTTGATGGATAACTCCTATTAATTGGTTAAGTGAAGGTTACTTTCTTTTAAATTTTTTTTATGCTGTCTTTTAGGGTTTCATAAACCAAAACTTTTAAATAAAGACACAATTACAAACGACGTTCTTTGCCTTTTTCCACTCTCCACCACGATTACAAAGGCACCACTCCTCCTTCTTTGGCTAGTCCGGGCATCCGGCCGACCAGAGACCATCGCCGCACGGTGCGGGCTCGTGCCTTTCTCCGTCTACACAGCCTTGCTAGTTGCTACTCTTCCTCGAATCCTCCGACCGTGGCGGTGAGTTTAGATTCATTTGTTAATTGTTCTTGATATTATTAATTACTTAGATTCATATGTTAATTGTTAAGTTATTTGTTAAAGTTTAGATTACAATTAGCAAATTAAACAACTGGTAAAGCATTATTATGTAATGAACCGACCCGAATGTCGAACCGACCCGAATCGTCAAACCGACCCAAAATTTTTATATCCGATTCCATGATATCGAAGCATTTAAAGAGAGTGCACCACCTGAAAAAAATTTCCTGGATCTGCCACTACCTAACAAGTTCAAAAGTCTGTAAATATGATGAACACTAATGGTCGAAAGATCCCGTGGGTCAAATGGTATTTAATGATAGCCTCTAAAACAAAAGGAGGGAATGGGAATATGAAGTTTGGAAAGTTTTAATTTTCGTTACTTTGAAAATGGCATGGGAGGTTCATAATAGTCTACACTTTCTTTGGGTTAAAGCTATAAATTTGATATATGGGGCCAGGTTGGCTTTTGGGTTGGTTCAAACGTGGGTAGTGAAAGTGGTGTCCAGAGTCGTATTGTTAAATCCATTACTATTCTTCACTTTTAAAGATTTTGTTCCCATGTCTATAGTTTGGAGAATGGTGAAAAACGGTGATTCTACGTCATTATGTTCAATAGGTTAATTTCAATAAGAATCTAGATTGTTTGAATAGGGAATTGGAGTTTCTAAATGGATTTTCGGTTAAGTCGGTTAAAAATGTGATTTACCTATGCATTCCCCAGATGGGGAAAGTTCCACTAGGCGGAACCAAATGATGCGTATGAAGATTATGGTTTGGACATTCCTTTGATATCGTGTTCGTGTTGCTCGAAACATGCTGAGACGACCGAGCATATTTTTGGAGATTGTGATGTAGCTGCTTGGATTTGAAATGTCGTTGCTCATTGGCTTGAAGTGACCTTTCTTTCGTCTTTGGCTCTTCAGATTATGCTTTTTAGATCGATACTATTACCATTAATAATAAAGAAAGAATATTGATTATAGAAAATATTGTAATTACTACTTGGTAAATGATTTTAGAAACGATATGATCTTCGTCTCGAGCCTAAACAAACGTGATAATATTTTTGATGATGTTATTTACTCATTCTTATGGTATTCTAGCACCGATTCTAAAGCTAGCTAGAACAGGTTTTGTTGATTAGTTAAAAAAATTCATTTTTGATGATGTAATTTTGGTTTTTGTTTTATTTTTACCGATGTGAGTTTTATAAATATAACCGTTAAATAAAAAAACAAATATTAAAAATGTAATTGTGAATCTAGCTACATGTGCAATACTATAATCCTATACAATTTTAGGAAGTTTTTGTATTTGACCTGAAAGAACATCATGGTGTTCAAAATTCCTCTATGTTTCGATGGATCCTCATGATTGATCTAGGATTTTTTTTTCTTGTGACATTTTCCGGATGTTAATAAGAAGACATGTTTATTAAAGGTTGTATTAAAGGTGGTAACATTTTAATAAATATGAGTGCATATTAATGTTTATGCTATTTATCTTTTTGGTTCTATACTTCCTATAGTATTTAGTTTCTTTTCTTTCTTTCTTTCTTTCTTTTTTTTAACGGAACTATATGATATCTAGTTAATCTAGGGAACTTGGGGTCTCGCCGGAAGTAACCTCTCTATCTTTAGGGATAGAGGTAAGGTCTGCCTACATCCCATCCTCCCCAGACTCTACTTATGATAGCTTAGGCTATTTGTGGGAAATACTGGGTATGATTGATTAATTGATTATTTTAGGTAACTTGATACCTAGTATGGTAATAGTATAAAACAACAAACTTAGTGCATCTATAGATATTTTGAGCCACAAATGTTACATTCATTAGCACGTGATTACTCATTTGTCCATTAGGAGCATAAGACTACATACATTCCTTAATATAGCTAGCAATGATAGATTCATAAATTATTAAATAACTAAGGGTTGCATGACTCACCATTGAAGTCAATTCTTGGGACCCAACCAAAAGTTCGAGAACTCATACCATGTAGCCCACACCACCCATAAACGACTAGCCATCAACCAGGTGGCTTCCTGCTTAGCCCTTTGTTTTCCTGTGGAACCAGTCGGCCTTTTAAAAGTGTAAAACCATGTGTTTCTTTTCTATTTTTATAATATGTTTCACATGTAACTTTATTTGCTAAATAAATATTACATTTACACAACTTATTCATAACCATCATATAGGAAAGAAAGTGTTAGAAAACACTTGTGATAGCATAGTTATTTTCACCAAGGCATAAAAAGGAAATTTCACTAACTTTGAAAAAAAAATTATACGTAATTATGGTTAATATAAGTATTATATACTCGGTTTATGTTCTATGATTTGAGAGCTTTGCATGCAACAAACCAAACCAGGTCCAAATCAAAGTTCACATGAATGAGATATCGATGGAGCGATGTTTAAAAAGTTGGAGAAATAAAAAAAAGCTCCAATAAAGCATCGTTGCATTTATTGTTGTTAAGAAGCATAAGTGGAGAGTATACAAATGCATGCTTTGAACAAGAAAAGGATGAATGTGTTTGTGTAAGACGTAACAACATTACGTTTAACGCCTTCATGACCCCATAATTGTTATGGAACATGCTTCAAACATTGTTCAATGCATGACACATGGAGTTATAAATACATTGAAAGAATTTTGGGTGTAAGATTAAATATTCAAGAAATATTAATTCATCTTTGTTGTTTTGTTTCATAAACCTTGGTTCTTATTTCCACTTCTATGTAGATCTTTGTTGTCCATGTGAATCATATCAGTAACATTACCAAACGTAATTGATAATGTTACAACTATTAAACTTTTATCAGAAAACGAAAATGAATACAACTTATTAAAATACTCCATGGGGGAAGATTTTCAGTAACAACTCAATCCGTCATATTTTGAAACATTGCCACACGATGGTTTAAATTTTAACCTTTATAAAGTTAATTAAATCCATTTGTCACCCTATTCCATAACTCGTCTAATATATTATGAAAGTACACATTCGATGATGCTAGTAAAAGTAACTAAAAAACCTAATATATGACATTAAGTTAATATAATATTGTTTTGTACCAGACAAAAATTTTAGGATGAATGAATCATTTGGGACCCAAAGACCCATACCATTTAACCTCCACCACTTGCATAAACGTTTAGAGTTTGGACATCAACCAAGTGATTTCCTGCTTGACCCATACTGCATTGGGAAACGTGAAAAGTCATGATTTTCGTTACCATTTCTACGATATCCACGTTTACATTCACATATCCAGATACTCTGAGTGAGTTTTGTAAATTATATGAAGTGAAAAGTAGAGAAAAGATAAAATGTTATGTGAGAAAATCAAAGTTTGGTTTACACTGTTCATAAACGTATATTTTATTAATATTTTTTGAAAGTGGCTGTGAGTGAGGAGAAAAAATATAATGATAAAAATATGAAAAAAAAAATTAATTGAAAAAATTGAAAAAATATAGTGATTTTGGTGTGACTATATGGATATGAATAGAGAATGGGTGCGAATGTTTTTAATGTTACAAGTGTGTATTTTAATTAGTTTAAGACAGACTTATGTAAAGAGATGACACATGTCTCGCACAGTCAAAATTAAAAACTCTCGGTTTTTTACTACTTACAATTCTTTTGTCTTCATCTCATAGTTATTTATTAATTCTTCCAAAAATTTAGTGTTTGATGATAAGAGTTCATAATTGAAGATAACATTCCATGGAATAATTGATTGAATATTATATGTTTGTGTAGAAGATATCTGCTCCGTAGGTCCAACACAGATTAATCCATAAGGAATCCTACATTAAACCTTAAAGCCCACCAGCAAGCATGAACTATCCCTTAGACTACGAGACTTGTAAAGGTTATATACCTAATACCCCAAACTAGATGAAGTGTGGAATGCATGTTCGTACAAAACTATTATGATTTTGAACATAAAGAAACATGGGCGGCCCTAAGGATGTATGATGTGGGCGTCAGGCTGGACACGCTTTTTTTGGGGCATAAAAAATTTTAAATTTTCCCGATGCTATATATAGAATACCTGAATGTTTATAATCTCACAATTTTTATAATACTCAAAAGACTCATTAGACCCACTTTTTTCAAATTATTCAAAGATTTATAGGCTCATTAGAAATTCAAAAAGATTCATTACTTTTAATTAATCAATAAAAGTTAAATAAATAAATAAAAAAGAAAAGCATAGGCAGGATAACAACAAAGTTGACTTCGAACACCGGTAGTCACGATAGTATCTGCAGAAAGGAATTTCTCGAAACTGTAGTTTTTGAAATCTTACGATCCACAATGCCCAAGAAAGAATTAGCATGTTAGCGATGGTAGCTATAAAAAACGTAATATTAGAGAACATAAACTGCGAAGAGTTGATTCACCAACTTGCGATCAAGAATGTTAGGAGAGATTTACAAATCATCGGTTAACTATTAGCCTATTCAGTATGCCATAAACTCATTTTTATACTATGATTTTGCTAATTGTTATGTTTATTGTCATAAGTTTAATCGGTGCATAAAAAAATATGTTTAACATTATTTATTACGTTGAGGTTTAGAGGCATATTCTTTCCGACTCGGGTTACGCACATGATTTCTCATGACCGGCCGTGCATAAGAACATCGTGGGTTATAGGGTTTCCAACTTCCAAGAGGGCATCGCCCCTGGCAGGGGTTGTGTATGTAGTCATGTTTATGAGCTCATGACTATGGGTAAAAAACCGGGCAAAACTAACACAAGTTAGAATGGTCAAATTAATCGTTTTAGTTTTCGCGTTGTGATTTTGTAATATTCTAGCCTCTCGCTTTTGGCTGGACTTCTTATTTTACTATTGATAAAGATTTATCTCGACGTTCATCCACACTTGATTCATGGAATCTAGAGTTAAATATATAAACACACGCAAGCTTGTTAGTTAATTTTAAATGAGAAATAAACAACAAAAACAATAAAGAAAACACCAATTACAAATTTTTCTTTTACTTGAACCGAAGTCATTAGTTGATCAAAGTGTTACTAAGTCACAATGCAATAATTGTATTCACCAATATTAAACGAGTCTACACGAAACACAACATGAACCCAACATTTTTTGGGTATGTACGTACTAGTTATAGTTATATATTTATTTTTTTGAATAACAACTCATAGACTCTCCAACTCTACTCCTAAGTCACATATTTTTTTGACAACTATGAAACTTAATTCACAATAAAAAAAAAAAAATATTATCTATTAGCTTAAACACGGTTTTACATACAAGATATTTTGAGAATATGTGATGCTCTATTTCCACTTAGCACGTGATACACAAGGAATGAAACTAAACGCATTTATGCATGGTCATTGGTCGGTACCTTATTTCCATGAATAGCATTAGTTGTACCAACTAAATTCGTTGCTCGTGTATTTCATTAATCACCGACGTATGCTATTAACTTTTCATTTCATTAGTTTCAAATAAGTAATAAGTGTAGAGGTGAGTGTGACAAGTTTATTCACACACAACATCTACTATTCTAAGGAAAAGTTATAAAAGAGAGAATTATTAGGGTCGTCTCTGAGAATCTTAATATCTTGGTCGAGCTAAAATAAAAAGGCCCGTAGGCTTAACGAGTAACGAAAGCTAATTTTTTTAAATGACATTAACGTTATAACAATAAAAATAACAAAAATACAATAATAAAATTAAATACAATAATAGCTAACCGCTAACCCATGATTCGTGCAACTCTCTTAGCATTCATGACTAAAGATTGCCTGATTACATGTTCGCAGCCTTTATTATCAAAATATCCAATCGTTCGACCAAATAGTGGAACAATCGTAAAATAAAATAGTCAAATAGTTAAATGTTAAAATCATGCCCTGGTGAGTCACCGAGTTGGTATGGAGGTGGTCGGTGTTCTGTTCGGTGGCGCCAGCAGTGGCGGATTGCTGGAGATGGTGGTGACTAGTGGCAGGGAACTAAAGAAAGAGGGTTGAAACCTGGAAGGGGGAACGAGAACGAGGAAGCGTCGCCCGAGGCCTTATCCTTCTTCCGATCAAAAAGCCTAAAACTTCGGTTTGAAACTCGGAAAAACTTAACAGCGTTAAGTGTTTTTTAATGGAGGTCTATTGAGACAAAAATAGTTGAAAGATTGGACCGTTTATAGTGATTTTTAAAGGTAAAACTATTATCGACCAACACACAAAATATAAAATTATTTATTTCCAATTTTCCTTTACTAAATTACGAAACAACCAGTGTCTTAAAACTGTCCCCTATAAATACTTTGAACCATATTCTCTTTCCTTCACCATTAAACCCTCATGTTGTACCTTAGACATGCTACTAATCAAAAGCTCATCAACTCCCTCACTCACTTCATGGTTCCAACAACAAACTCCTAAACCATTCTCATCGTCACGAGAACCCGATTTCAATCATTTAATCCACAAACCACCCACACTTTCATTGCATTCACCCAACAAGATCATCAGAGCCTTATCAGACATTGATTTACTCACTCTTTCACTCAACACTTCAAACTGTTTGAGTTCGGGTTTGGATGTTCATGAGGTACAGGTTATGGTGGACGGGTCCGGTGGAGGAACTGGTGGTGGGAAGATTTGCAGTGGTGGTGGTGGTGATAATGGTGGTTATGAGAATAGTATAGATGTTTATTACCGGAATATGATTGAAGCGAACCCGAATAACTCGTTGGTTCTTGGAAATTACGCCAAGTATTTGAAAGAGGTAACATTTCAATAATCTTATTATTCATCATGTAGATATTAACTCACTAAAAACTCAAAACGAGTCGAGTTTGAATGAGCTTGAGCCGACTCACGAGTCTGAACCATTCTATTATTATTTATTAAATAAGTATTTATGTGATAACTATTATTATTACATATAAATTGATAATAAATATAACTAAGAACAATATGTTATTTTTTCAGTTATAATATAATATATGAAATTATTAAAATAATGTATTCTTTTTAATTAATTTATAATAAACGAGCAAAGGTTGATTTTGAAAAAAACTATGCTCGAGCTTTAGAAAATACAGCTCGAAACAAGTCAAGTTCGAGCTCTCTAAGTCTAAGTTTTAGTAGGGCTAAGTGAGCGGAGCCGGGGTGGACTCAGGATTGACTCGTTCTGAAATAGAAAGCTCGAGTCAAGTTCGAGGTGTTGCTTTGAACAATCCTAGTTTTGACTTTTGATTGATAATTTCAAACAGGTTCGAGGTGATGCTTTGAAAGCCGAAGAGTATTGCACTAGAGCGATACTAGCTAACCCGAGTGACGCAACTGCTTTGTCAATGTATGCTGATTTGATTTGGGATACACGAAAAGATGCATCGCGTGCACAGAGTTACTTCGATCAAGCAGTTAAAGCTTCTCCAGACGACAGGTAATATAAACATCTTGATTTTGATAGGTTGTTTTTTTTTTGAACATTGTTTGACTGATTAGTGTTTGTTTAATGATGATACAGTTATGTTATGGCTACTTATGCGCGGTTTCTTTGGGATGCGGACGAAGAAGAACCTGACATGAACCTAACAACACCGAGTTTCGTTCATGAGGCTGCTTCACAACAGTTTCCAATTGTTGCCGTGTAGTAGGGATGACGAATCGTATAATAACAAAGATATTGTGTAGTGATCGTCTAACTCGTCATCAGTTCGTTATGTCTTGTAATTTTTGATCGATTATGAAAATTTTGAGTTCAAGATGACAATATTCTATCAATATACAATAGTTTCTAATTTATTATGAGAGAATTAAGTCGATTTGTAATTAGTATGTGATAAATGTAATAAAATGATTCAATGATATGTTATCAATTTGGTAAATTTCTTGTTTCGTCATTGGAACAAGTCTCATCACGTTTTTTTTACTACAAATAACTATTCTTAAATGATACTATAATATTTTGTTACATATATATTTTGTTACTCATTATGATTAAATTAAGCCAATTTGTAATTAGTATGTAATAAATGCAACAAAATGATTCTATGATTTGTCATCAATTTTTTAGGACAAATAATTAATCTTTATTGACACTATAATATATTGTTTTAGTAAAAATTTAAATCTTAGAATAATTTAATCTAGAAGTTGTGGAAGATAAAAATAATCTATATCCAACCAACACATTTGACCTATTCCCTTTAAAGGTGTTCACGGTTCGGTTTCAAACCGTAGTCATTGGTTTGGTTTTAGGTCGATGTTTTTGCTTATCTTTCAGCTGGTCGGTTTCAATGTTTTCAAACCGTATCAAACAGTTTGGTTTACGGTTTATACCGAAAAACAACCGTATAAAAAATGATCGCACCGTAATAATTTACCTTACTACATTTTTTGAAACATTTCATATCATTAGGCATATTTAAAAATAAATTGATTGAACTCTATTTAGATCAAATTAAATCAGAAGTGGGATCAGTTTCATATCCTCATATCTCAACACAACAAAGCAAACTGACCATTTCTGTATTTTCTAACTTCTAAATTTTAGACCCTAAAAAGTATTTTCCACCGGTGTAATATCATGGTAATGTAATGTTAATTGTTTAAAAACAAGATGTTTCCAAGTTCATGTTGAAATCGATTATGTACCTTTGTTTTCTAAATGCCGAAATCGCTTAATTTGGACATCTCATATAAAAGCCAAACAAGCCCAAACCGTGAAACCAAACCGGAACCAAACAGTTAATTGGTTTGGTTCGGTTTAAGAGAATTATGGTTTGGTTTTGGTTAACAAAATAAAAAACCGTGACCAACCGTTTGGTTTACAGTTTGACCTAAAGCGCGAAAACCGAACCGTGAACACCCCTAATTCCCTTAGCTGAATTTTTGGATTTGCATCGTTTGTATAAAAGAATGTGTCATTTTACTTGTTAACTTTTAGCTGAATTTTAAATTTGACCCATTTAAGATGAAACAACCTGAATTGGTATAAGTAGTTAAAATTGGCATGCTCATGTATGTGATGAGATACCGGATGATTGATGGCCTTGAACTTAATTAGTAGAACCTTTGGAATTTGAGTCAACGGCTTCTAGTTGCAAGTTGCAACTATGGTTCCATGTATCTTTTATATGTATACTAACACAACAAAATAATATAGATGGTAACTTGTTTAATCTAGATAGTTGTTAAGGATACCAATTTGTGGCAGCTATATTTGACAGACAATTTAATATTAGTATTCGTGACACTAGTTTTATCATTCATGAGGCACTAGACCATCCGTTTAAAGGTATGAAAAGGACATTCAGATTTCTCTCTTTTTAACCTTGATGGGTTGGTTCACTTGCTTTGAAATCGAAATTGTGGCTGCTAGGAGTATACATACCATTGATCTCATCGATCAAGCCGAATATTACAAGTACGTATGAGCAACACTGAGTTTCATCAATGCATGAAGCTTCACCACAGTTACTAGTTGCTGCAACATCACCGAATCGTAATAGAGATATTATGTACTAAGTGTGTGACCTGTCTTCCATATGTTTTTTCCTGTAGTTTTTGATCTATTAATGTTATTTTTAAGTTCAAGATGATCATATTCTATCAATAAACAATAGTTAACTTAATATGACCAAATTCAATTGATTTGTAGTTAGTATGTGATTAATGTTTTGTTCATTCTCATTATTATAAAAAGAATCAATATGCTCAATTGCTCATTTGCATCCAAAAGATATATTCTCATATTATGTTATAACTTATAAGTTGTTACACACCTCATTAAGTTTTGTTTACGGCAAATAAACATACTAATATATTCTTGCCGTAATAATCTAAATCGTTGAATAAACTGATCTCAAGGTTGTAGACAAGACGGATAGACTTTGTGTGACCTTCAACTCATTTGACCCGTTCCCTTTTTAGCTAAATTTCTAGATTGAACGTTTGGACCCGTTTGAGAAGACAAACAACCCGAATCAATTTGAAATTGGCATATGTATCATGTATGTGGTGAGGTGATTGAGGGCCTTCAACTTAATTTAGTAGGGCCTTTGGAATATGAGTCAATGGCTTCTAGTTGCAAGTTGCAACTATGGTTCATGTATCTTTTATATGCATACTAAACTACTAATATAGCACAAATAAATATTAGATGCTCTACAACTTGTTTAATGGAGATTCTTGTTAAGAATACTTTGATTGTTATAGCAAGTGGCAACAGCCTATGACACTGACATTGTAATAATAGTATGGTTCGTTTAACGAGGACCTAGACTCTTTGTTTAAAGTTATGAAGAAGACATTGGATTTGTCTTAACTTAGATATCGTGACATTAATATTCATCGGTTGGCTTACATACAAGAAACTATATTATCTAGAACTATCCGCTAACAGAGCCAGAAATCAACCCAATCCCTAAAAACAAAGCAATTACAATTGCAGCCATTTTCTACTTTTGACACCTGCCATATACCCATCGGTTAACACCACAAAGGATTTTCAGGCCGTTAATGAGATTTTGAGTGCTCAAGTAATAGTGTTTAATGTCAAATAGATTTGTTTAGATTTTTTGGGTCGTTATTAGTTTCTTTCAACCAATTTTAGCCTAACCCACTAAGATTAAAAAAAATTATGTATATAATTTTTTAAAAATTACGGGCCCTTACCGAGATCATGCCCTAGTGTAGGTCCCAACTTGATTGGATCTAACAACGTTGTTGGATCAACCTAACTTAGTGCTAGCGGAAATCACACTAAGCAACCTAAGAGGTCTCGGATCTTGAGTTTTATGTTCGGTTTTAGAGAGATGAGAGAGAGAGAGAACTTGGTGAGAAAGGAAGAAAGTAAATATTGGAGTTTTTGGCAAAAGGTTCTTCTTTCTCATGCCATGCTCCCTATTTATATAGGAGCATGCATGAGAAATATGTCATTGTCAATGCCCAATGGGCTTATTTACAAGTTTTTCTCTTGGGCCTATACATACAAAACAAACAATTAAAGCCCCAAGAGATACAAAATCGATACAAAAGACTTAAAACAAAAGGGACCTAACAATCTCCCTCTAATCTTTAGTATTGAAAACCGTCGGTGTCGTATTCCAGCCAGCCGTCCTCGGGTAGTGGAAGTTCAACAAGTTGTCGGACGAACTTGTTGAAGGATTCAACTATCCGGCCAGTGTTCTGACGACCGATGTCCTCGACGGTTCCCAAGGGTGAGTTGTAGAGCTTTTTGACATCTTCTATATGCAGCCCCATTAGCTCGTGCTTGTTAAATATGCGAATTTCTGGCAGGTCTTTGCAGCGTATGACGGCCTCCCCTGTGGTGTTATCAAACTCCCAGCCAATGAAGTCTCGGAGGATGTTAGGAACATAGGGCTCACCATGGTAGATGATATGACAATCCTTTGGTGTTCTGTATCTCCACATTGTTCGTGGCTCTCCGGTAGCTGGGTCGATTTCTTTCGGGTTTTTGTACTTTCGACCCTTATTAAACTCGAAGTCTTTGTAATCCAACTTCGATTGACGATACAGATGAGTGGTGACCCATCCTTTGAGTGTATCATCATACTCACCACGTCCCAGAGCTTTTGATAGATAGTGGAGGTCTAGCTCTGGCAACGACTTCAGCTGGTGGTGGTTGAGATAAACGAGATTGCCGTTGTATCTTCGAATGGCCCAACAACTATTCCCCTCATTGTATTTTGCATATACAATCAAGGAGTCGTCATGATAGGGGTAGTTGAGGGAACGGATGCTCACGCTGCTTGTCACGATATGTGTCTTTCTCTTCTGCGTTTGTGTTGCTTGTGACAGGTCAGCGGCTGGATTGGATACGGAATCCGTTGCAGGAGTATCTGAAGCTTGAACTTGAGCTGGAGGTGTGTCTGGATTTGGCGAGTAGTTGATATAGTCTTCTTCTGCCTCCTCCTTCGTATTCTGTTCAATGAATCGCTCAAAGTTCTTTCCTGCTTCAATAAAATCATCTATAATACCTACAAAATCTGCAGGGAACAACTCGTTATACATACTAGCAATCTCCGAGTCATGCTCCCTGACTTTGCCAGCAGAGTCGTGAGCAGCAGGGTTTTGATCATCATGTTGAGTGTGTGGAGGTGATTGAGTGTTAACTCCACCTCCACCTCCTGCTGCCCCGGCCCTTTCGTCTCCACCATGTCCACCATCACCATCGCCATCGTCATCATCATCCTCATCAAAACTGTCGTGCACGTTCTCCTCCTCGTCATCTTCACAGGTTCATCATCATCTTCCTCATCTTCACCTTCCTTTTCACCTTCATCACCACCACCATTACCACCAGCTTGGCCGCCCTGTTGTACCACATGACCAACAGTCACCTCACCCTCAGATCCCACAACCTATACTCCTCATAAGGACTCGCTTTTTCCTGCGGTTGGTTGTGATCCACCAATCCTTGAGGTCTCACCGGACCCCCTCTAACTCCTGAACACAGCATCAAGCCGGTCTTCCAGCCCATGAAATTCATCAGATGTGGCTTGATGTTTGTTGATGAACTCCTCGTTGAGCTTTGACTGACGTTCATTTATACTTTCCTGTTCAGCCAATTTAGCTTGAAGAGCTTCAATCTGTGTTTTCAGCCTTGAGTTCTCAACAACGAGTACATCAGATGAGCTTGATTGATTCTCAAGAACTGAAATCCTGGAGTGGGCGGCCTCTCTCTCCACATCCCACTTGGTCACTATATCATCAATTTTTTTGAAAAGATTAGCTTCAAGCACAGTGGCAGAGGGCAGGTTTCTTTCAAGTGTGGCCACTCTATCGTCAAGTCTGGAGTGGTCTGTCCTCAGGTTGGCATTCTTAGAAGCTTCATGACTCATCAGTAGCTGATGATTCTGAATTCGGGTATCCAATGTGTTGATTAGCAACCTTTGATTTTCAGTAAGCGTATTGTTCAGCTGCTTCTGCTCCTCCAACACCTGTACCCTCTCCTTCAACACGGCTTTCTCCTTCTCATCCTCGAGTTCCTTCTTTTTCATGTCTTTGATAAAACGAAGAAGCACAATCTCTCGTTCCGCCTTCTTCGCGTTTGATTCCTCCAGTGCGACGATCCTATCAAGAATAGGATCGGCGTATACTGGAGGTGTCGAAGACTTCCCTCTGGTAATGGGTTTTGGTGAGAAGATTGTGGTTGGTGGAGTAGTGGACAGGATGGGCGGTGAAGTAGTTTGCATAGGTAGGACAATGGATTGGGTTGGTTAAGGTGATGTTGTGGATGTGGGTGGTGTTGAGGTGAGTGGTGATTGGGTTGGTGTGGGTGAAGTTGTGACGGTGGATGATTTTGAGAATATGGAGGTGTATGGTATGGGTTCTAAGTTTAAGGCAGGTGGAGGTTTAGTAGGTGGGGAAGTGATAATGGTTTGGCACCAAAGGCTAGTGGTTTGTATAGGTGAGCTGAATATAGATGATGTGAATATTGAGGAGGTTGTAGGTTCAATGATTGGTTGTGTGGGTGGTGTTGTGGTTTGGGATGACTCGGGCTCGGTTTGGGTTGGCTGTTCGGTTAGAGTTGTGAGTTGTGGCTGTGATTGTGGTGGTGAGGTTTGAGATTGGTCTTGAGGTGGTAAGGGTGGTATTTGAGGTAGGAAGGTGGATATGGGTTGGTCCATTTGTAGGGATTCTGGTGATGATTCGGGTGAGTCATAAAGTAAGGTTTTGGTTTTCTTGGCCTTGGCTTTCTTTCTAGATTTGGGTTTCCTATAGGTTGGAATTCGGATTTTGGCTACGTCTAGGTCTTGTAGGACTTTGGCTAGGGTTTCTTTTGTGACTACGGGTGGTTCAGAGAGTTTACCTTGAGAGGGAAGCTTGACAATAAGCTTGGGAGCCTTCTTGGAGTCCCCAAGCTTCCTCAGATGCTTCAAGGGTGGCTGATCTTCCTCTTCTTCCTCTTCTTCAACAATCTTTTCCTTTCCAGAAGCACTTCCAACAGAAGGCTTGTCGGCAACCTTCCTCTTCAGATCGTGCTTCACCTTCGTACGATCTTCTGGTGCCTCATCAGATGAATTAGCTTCAACCTCAACTTCAACCTCTGTCTCAGGTTCAACAATCTCCCCACTTTCAACAGAAGCCTCATCCCCAGCAGGATCTGTTTCTTCAAACAACCCGAATTTAGGACCCAGCCTTAGTCCAACATACTGGTGTTCCTTCCCATTGGTACTCAACAAGACACCAAAGATGGACAACTTGATCTCGTTGACATGATATGGCTCGGGAAGATACTTCTTGTCCTTAGCTTTCTTTGACCCCGGCCTTGGAACATTTGGAATCAAATCATCTAGAAGCATCTGTACAAATCTCGGGTACATGAGCCAGGAGGAGTCGTTCTTTGCATTGGCAAACATGCATAGAAGTATCCTTCTTGAATAGTTTAACTCCTCCCGTCTAGTCAATGCAAACATTATACGAACCCAATCCACTCTCATACTGTCAAATCCTCCACGTATGTCAGCAAAGCAATGAGTCACAATGTGGAAGAGAAATCTCCAATAGGGTGGTAGGTGTTTCTTCTCCAGACTCTTCCATTCCGTGTCATAACCCATACTTGTAACAAAATCTTCCAACTTAGCCCTATCACCTTTCTCATAAGTATAGGTTGGTTCGTCTTTGATCTTTAGGGCTCGTCTGATATATCCTTTAGTTATTCTCAATTCTTTCCCAGCAACCTTAGTGGTGAACGAGAGAGCATCATCAGCAACCTTGGCAAAGGCCCAGAAGTTCAACACCCATTTTGAGTAAATAGCTGGGTTGGTGTAAGACCCCGAATCCCGGAAATCCTACAGTTGGTATTCATACAAAATGTTTAGAAAAATACTTAACTCAAAAACAGTTTATTCCATTAAAATAACCAATCCAGAGTATAATTCAGCGGAAAATCATGATTAATAAAACAAGTTACCAAAACCCGGGAATTATGCCCAAAACCAAATAGAAATGTATTTAAATGAAACGTTAAAAGAAAATGTTTATTTTTTTTATTAAAACTTCCAGCCAATCATGCCCTCCACCGTCCAAGTAGCTTCGTGCACGTCCAAGCGGTATTGCATCCATCTCCTAACCTGAAACTCTCACTAACATGCACACAAAGTCAGCTTGAGCTGAGTGAGTTCAAGTTTTAAATTATTGACATCTATAATAATAATAATAATCATAATAATCATTCCAAGAGTTTTAAAATAAATGGGATACAACAGTTAGGCCATCATCATCAATAAATAATCATCCTTATATATATATACATATATATATATATATATACATATATAGGGAGAAGATTAAGAGAAAACTCACCTTTAGAGAGAAAACTAAAAAACTCCTAAAAACTCCTAAAGAATTATTTTTAATTAAAAATAAAAAAATATTTTCAAAATTCTGTTTTAACCATTATTCTTATATTTTCTTATATTTCACTCGAAAAATATATATATAATAAAACCGCTGTAGTGCACATACGTATTACTGTGCGATACCATTGTATTACACATGTGTATTACTATGTATTTTTGAGTTTAATTGTGTTTTATTGCATATATTTAATATTTGTGTATTGTACATGTGTAGTAGTGTTGTATTATATGGAAAAAAAATAATAATAAAATAAAAGTCGATGTGGTGCACATGTGCGTTAATGTTGTATTACACATACGTACTAATGTGTATTCGATGTGTGTATTAGTCTTATATTGCATATATACAATATTGTGTATCAAATATGTGCAATAGTGTTGTATTCTATGCAATACAAACACTTTTGCATATATGCAATGCACACTATTACACATGCGCACTATACCCCCTGCCCCTAACCACATTAGCATTCTATCTAACACTTAAACAATTAATCACATACTGGAACTTTAAAATTCAAAGGAATGACTAAACAATTCAAAGTTACCTCTTGGCGTGCAGCTACTCGCGGTGAGCATACTAGTTTCTTCTCTTACAATTCGAGTCCAAGCATTCGGGGATGCTCGGATCCCTCGAACCATGGCTCTGATACCAACTTGTAAGACCCCGAATCCCGGAAATCCTACAGTTGGTATTCATACAAAATGTTTAGAAAAATACTTAACTCAAAAACAGTTAATTCCATTAAAATAACCAATCCAGAGTATATTCAGCGGAAAATCATGATTAATAAAACAAGTTCCCAAAACCCGGGAATTATGCCCAAAACCAAATAGAAATGTATTAAATGAAACGTTAAAAGGAAATGTTTATTTTTATTTTTTAATTAAAACTTCCAACCAAGCATGCCCTCCACCGTCCAAGTAGCTTCGTGCACGTCCAAGCGGTATTGCATCCATCTCCTAACCTGAAACTCAAACTAACATGCACACAAAGTCAGCTTGAGCTGAGTGAGTTCAAGTTTTAAATAATTGACATCTATAATAATTATCATAATAATCATTCCAAGATTTTTAAAATAAAAGGGATACAACTGTTAGGCCATCATCATCAATAAATAATCATCCTTATATACACACAAACACACACACACACACACATATATATATATATATATATATAAACTCTTTATAATTACATCCCTATATATATGTATATATCATCCAAGTAATAACATCAGGGTTGAGCACACGTACAACCCAAACACGTAACATCTCATCCAACGTATGCAAACACGAAGTAGGCATACGTAACATCCTTAATCGATAACGACTAATAAACATAGCCAATTATAGGCCATACAACAATACATACAAACATACTATAACATCATCCCAAGGCCTACCCTATACAAGTAAGCCTATATAAAATAGTTTAAACATTCCATCATGCAAATCGCTTAGGTGTGCATGCTTGCACAAAAACTTAAAAAGAGTAAAAAGGGGCATCATGAACTCACCTGACATAAGGTACGATTTCACCACAAGCTAGAGGACCCCTAAGTAATCCCAAAACTCAAACACCTGTCGGTTTACATACAAACATTACTAACGACATCGAAAGGACTCGTTTATCCTACGAGATGTTCTAACATGGTTCGAGTTACCTAAAGCCTCGACCTCATCAAACTCAATCATAACAGCCCCCGGGGCATTACATTCACCAACACGACCCTTAGATACTCCCGGGAATAAAGAATTCCCAATTTACCCCCGGAAGCACTAGGTGACACTAACATGCGCGTTTAAGAGTCGTTTAGGCCATTAACATCCAACTCAGCCCCGTGTGGACCCAATATGATGAATTCACAGCCACCAAGTCCACACGACGCTACACGAGTCAAATGGGTAGGTAATTCGCAAGTACAACGCACCAACTATTCAATAAACGCAATTACGTGTTGTACCGACCCGTTTGAGTAACCGACAACCAATTCAGCCCCATAACTTATAAAAATGATTTTTCAACAGCCCGTACATCAAACCAAGTTCACCCGAGCTGAATTGGTCGTTAATCACTTCAACCCTCGCGTTAAACGCAACAATCAACAATTCTAGTCAACCGAACACAATCTTTCAAACTACAACTAGTTGACCAATGTAACGAACACCAATGAAAATGATTTTTAAGTATGATATACTAGACATACCTAGGAGGATTTTGGTGCAAAAGCCTCAACCAAAACAGTCCCGAAAAGGTTAGAATTGATAGCCACCCTGTAAGCCTACAACACGCAATTTAACGATCAATACGCGTGATATAAAGATTAATTAAGGTGTAAAAGACTTGGGGAAACATTGAACTGACCTTCAATTGAAGTTTTGGACCCTAAAGATGGCTGGAAAAAGAAAAATCGTAGGTGAGGGAGGCTGCAAAAGTGCCGACCGGACAGCAAGGGAGGTTAGGGTTAGGTTTTGTGTTATAAAAATAAACGTTACGCTCTAGCCCCTCCAATTTAAAGGATATGGCAACTTGAAAGAAAAGCTTAAGTAATTTAACGTACCAGAAGGATAATAAGGTCATCGAGGAACGACGAATAACTCCCGAGAATTTTACATACTTTACAAGATATAAATCATTAAACCAAAAATTAACGAGCGTTACAGTTGGCTGTGATAGCATGTGCAAGGGGTGATTGCTTTAGCCCCTTAACCATGGATGTGAATACTTTGTCAGCTTTGGCCTTTGGCATCTCGAGAGCACAAAATAGATTATGACCCTGAAATCATTCATTTAGATCGTGAGAATCAACAAAAAAATAATTCATATGCGTAAAACTTAAGTATTTACTGATGGGTATAAAATATACATATTATTATATGAATATTTTCTATGCTTTTAGATACTTTTGAGTCAAGTTTTTATTGAATATATTTAATATTTGGTTCATATTTGAATTAAATGTTTCAAGAGATAATGAGCTTAAATGAGTAAAACATTTCAACAATAATAAACACTTAAAAAATATATATATATAAAAAGAGATGCCTTTACCAAAATAATAAGGTGTCGTGGGTTTTAAAAGTTAGTAAAGTTAATTTCATGGTGATTTTATTTAAATGGTATGTATGATTATACATATTTATGAGTATAACGTGATTTACGTATTTATGAAATGGTTATACAGAGACAAAGAGTTGATGGTCAAAGGCTTTGGTGGGACATGCATCACAAGACATGGAGTAAATAGATATATCTTGTTGCTCTCTTTAAAAGTTTTAAAAGAATAGAGAAAAAAAAACAAAGGAGGAAAGTGCGGGCTCAAGAAGCAGAAGTTGTGGTTAGTAAATGGGTTTTGGTGGGCAACTCTATGAATGACCAAAAGTTAATTGAAAAAAGGGCTCTAAAAATAATAAACGGTGGTGCCCCGATATAAATAGAGAGGGTGTTTTTCTTATTATGGAGGGACGGCGGATAGGAGGTCACAAGGCAAAAAGGCAGCCACAAGATTGGGAACTGTGAAGGTATTATTATTCTTGGGTTGGACGACGGCTTGGAGCAACAAATTAATTGGGTGGCTTCGACGCAACAATATTGAGGATCTTCTTGTTTATTTGGTTTAAGTTTCTTATCTTTAAACCTTGTTTTGAAGTTATATTCTCTATTTTTTTTTATGAAAGCAAAAACTATGACTTGTTTGTTTATTATTATTATGAGTAGCTAAATCATTAGAACTACCTAGGTTTGGTTGATTGACGATGTGTTGACGATTGTTTTGGGTTGACTAACGAACATATAATTGATTTTTTATTGTCAAGTTCATATTATTGTGATTTTATTTTATGGTTACTATTGAGTTTGTTCAATATTTTATTAATTAAACCCCGTGTGATTTTATCTTTACATGAATTTGTTTCGTGTTTTGTTTAGCACTGCATGCTAGACTAATTACTTGGTGTTTTTTTGGTCGTTTATGGTAGACGTCACCATAGGGTTTGATTGGTTAGAGTTGTTTATCTCAATAGTTCATCTCCTTTTAGTTGGACCAAGACATTTAGGAGTCGGTTTATCTCTTTGGTCTAGTCAATTTAGTTAGCCGTTGCGAGACCTCATTCGGTTTTCTAGCCGTTGATTAGGTTAATTTGTAAGCTGAATTATTTAATCTTTAATATAGAATTACCCCTAATTCCCTAGGTTTGTTAGGATTACGAGCGTTAGAGGAATTTGTGATTTTGATACGGATCAAGTAATAAATCATTAGGGTACTTAGAAAATCAACCGTGCTTTACCTTTCTTTCTAGACGTTTTTAGGGGTCTTTAGTAAAACTGACCATGGAGACCTATTTTCCCTTATCATTGTCTAGTTCGATCATATTTAGATCCCGGTTTCTTGTGTTCGTTGTCACCCGAGCGTCGTTGATAGTCGTTAAGATTCCTTACCCAGGTGGTTCCCCTTCATCATATTTGTGAACTCCGTTAGTGTCGTTAAGTTTTCCTGTTAGCTCAGTTAAGTTAAGTAAATTAGTTAAATTAGTTTAAATTAATTAAAACAAAATAAAAAAAAATAATAATAATTAATTAAATATTGTTTTTAGGGCAGGACTTAGTTAGGGTTTAGTATCCGAGCCACCTCTAGTGTCCTTGAGTTCGATACCCGGACTTCCTTTCTCTTTGCTACACGCGACCGGTACACTTGTCGATTGTGTGAATTAGGTTAGGTTGTTTGTTTTTTAAAGCTTAGTTGCGAACCGCATTTTATTAATTATATATATATATATATATTCGCACATCATTTACATATTTAATTAATTTTAATTAATTAGTTAATAGTTAATTAATTATGTCTAAATTTTGTTTTAATAAGTTAAAAGTTGATTTTAGTCTATT
The DNA here is from genome assembly GCF_021521415.1 of Bidens hawaiensis. Classification (NCBI taxonomy): domain Eukaryota; kingdom Viridiplantae; phylum Streptophyta; class Magnoliopsida; order Asterales; family Asteraceae; genus Bidens; species Bidens hawaiensis. Next base: position 68,621 of record NW_027505649.1, read on the forward strand.
TAAAAGTCAATAAGTCCAGTATATACAAAAGTTGTATGTCCATTATAGTCCAATCAGTCTACAAGAGTCCAAACAGTCCAATAGCCCAAGTTCAAAAGAGTCCAATAGTTTTAAAAATTTTCTAAATGTGACTTTTTCGCATGGTTCTTATTTTGCTTCGCATTCCCAGGCGAAACGAAATAGATATATTTCGCTTTGCATGTCCACACGAAGCGAAAACCTTGTGTACGCGAAAAGGTTAACTTAGCCCATTCTTGCTTCTTTTTCTTTCCTTGGGAGTCGCCTTTACTCGAATTATATTTCTGGAGAGTTTGAAGGCAAACCCCTTTGAATATCATGGTCGATTGGACCCCAGAACCTATGAACTAGCCTAGATCTACAAACTTTTCAACAAACAAAACTAAAACTAACAAATGATGATGATAAACAAGATCTTAAAGTAATAAAAACAGATTTTAAGCATGATAGCAACATAAACCATGAAGATCTATCTTAGATCTAGCCGACAGTTCATAAGAACCGCCGTCTCGATCCACGAGAATCCAGAAACAAAGAAGAAGGGATGATCCATGGTGTTTTGATGATATACCGAGGGTGTAGGATCTGGATTCATCATCTAATCGTGATAATATAGGCTGGATCTTTAAAGATTTGGGCTTTTCAGCTTCAGACCCCTTTGCTAACCTTTTCCTTTCCCTTTGGGTTAGCCAGAAAGGTTTCTTGGGTTTTTCAGTTCTTTTTGGTCTGAAATCCGTCTCACTGACTGAAGTGTGAGTTTGGTTAGGGATTTTCTTAGTTTGAGCAGGAAACTTAGGAAATGTCTGACCAAACTTAAACTTACTATTGAAGTCTCTTCTTTGCTTTTGCCAGTTCTTGCAATGTCTAGCAAGGTGAGATGGATTTCCTCAAACAAAGCAACGTTTTCTCTGGTTACACTTATAGATATCAAAGTCACTGAACAGTGACGCGAAGCGAAAAGATCTTGTGCGAAGCGAAATAGCCAAGCGAAACAGTGCCATGCGAAGCGAAATGCTGTGCGAAGCAAAAAACTCAAATCTTCCCGAAGAAATCTTTCTTGGTATCCGTTCACCTAATCTGTCATTTTTGGTCAAAGGTTGTTGCACTGATTTTTAGGTCATGCGAAGCAAAATCTTTAACTTATCATTTTTAACAAGTTTTCTAATCCGTAACACCAACTTTAACACTTTTAAACCAAAAACTTTTAGATCTAAGGCTGGTACACTTGCTATTTTCACCAAGAACACTCTTTAAGACATACTTTTTAACTGGAAACCGGATCTTTTTGTATTTTTGTTGTTTTTCTTGTTTTTGTGGTTTCCTTTGCAAGAAGCTTTCTTATATTCTTCTCAAGATCAAAACCCAAGGTTGTGATCCAAAAACCCTCAACTAGTGAGCCGAAGCTCTGATACCAACTATAGGTCCCAACGTGGGTGGATCTAGCAACGTTCTTGGATCAACCTAACTTAGTGCTAGCGGAAATCAGACTAAGCAACCTAAGAGGTCTCGGATCTTGAGTTTTATGTTCGGTTTTAGAGAGATGAGAGAGAGAGAGAACTTGGTGAGAAAGGAAGAAAGTAAAGATTAGAGTTTTTGGCAAAAGGTTCTTCTTTCTCATGCCATACTCCCTATTTATAGAGGAGCATGCATGAGAAACATGTCATTGTCAATGCCCAATGGGCTTATTTACAAGTTTTTCTCTTGGGACTATACATAAAAAACAAACAATTAAAGCCCAAGAGATACAAAATCAATAAAAAAGACTTAAAACAAAAGGACCTAACACCTAGACGCTGGCCTAGTCCTGTTTGAAGTATGAGATGGCCCTAATGATTGTTAGGTATTTCCGAGGGGTGACACACACAATCCGTTTAACCTTAGATTTTTATTTTAGCTTTTTGCGCATTATTACATTGCATTTATAAATTTATGAACACAAGTAGATAAACAAATTGCAACAAAATAATTCATCTAATTATATTTTGTACTTTACATTATACACTTCTTAAAAATCTAAATTTATAAAATGTACAGACCATAGTTACCTAATTACGTACCGAAATGAGCCTACCCCCTTCGGGTTTCAAAGTTTTAAATCCAGACTCGAAATCCAACCCAAATCTCTCACTATTTCTTTGGGTTGGGGTTTTTTTGGGTTGGGTTAATCAGGTTTCGAGTATCATAGAAAAAAAAAACTACATTGCTAAATTGAAATACATAATATTCTTCTTTACTTGTAATGTAAATAAACAAAAAAAAAAAAACAAAAAAAAACTGATAAAACATTATAAAAAGTAAAATTTAACAAAGTTCAACCATAATAAACAAGGCTAACAAAATCGTCTTTAGTATGCCATGACTAGGGTGTTGGATTATACTTGCTTTTAGTTATAAATTGAAACATTAATAAACAATAAACAATCGATTCATAATAGATAGAATGATAACATATTATTTGGACTAAATTCTGATAACGTCAGCAGCTAAGGCTAATACCTAAAAATACATATGGTTTTAAAACTAAACGTTTATTCGGGGTTTTCGTGTTGACCCGAAACCTAGAATTCGGACCCAAGAACCAACCCGTAAATACTTCGATTCGGGTTCAGTTTAGCATTTTTTCAGGTTCAGGTTTCTCGGGTTGGGTTAGTTCGGCTTTGGGTAGAGGTTTTCTTAAATTGAGTTCTAGATTTCAGGTAAAAGTAACATCCTAAATATGAGTGCATATTAATGTTTATTTTTTTTTATCTTTTTGGTCCTATAAACATTGACACTAACTTTAACGAACTATAGTATTTAGTTTCTTTTCTTTCTTTCTTTTTTTTCTTTTTTAAATTAACAAAACTATATGATATCTAGTTATTCTAAGGAATTTGATACCTAGTATGGTAATAGTATAAAACAACAAACTTAATTCATCTGGAGGTATTTCGAGCCACAAATGTTACATTTATTAGCACGTGTTTACTCATTTGTCCATAACGAGCATAAGACTACATACATTAAAGTTAATATAGCTAGCAATGCTTTCATTGTGATAGTTTCATAAATTATTAAGGGTTGCATGACTCACCATTGAAGTCAATTCTTGGGACCCAACCAAAAGTTCGAGAACCCATACCATGTAGCCCACACCACCCATGTATCCCTTAGTTTTTCCTGTGGAACCATGCTGCTTTTTTTTTTTGGAACGACCAACTAAGTAACGTAGGTACTTCGTACGCGGCCCCTGTTGGTTAAAGATAGCCCGAGCCGGCCACGAGTCCGGACGGACGAAGCCTCTAGCGGTCCACCTATTGAGGGATTCCCCGGATAAACCCCGACCCCCACACCTGCCAAACGGCACGACAGCGAGGAGCCGGTAAAACCGGGTGAGATCAGGACTCGAACCCTGGCAAGCCAGGGCATCCCTCATATCTCCCATATAAATTGGTGATAGTGAGGTTTGAACCCCCTACCTCTCACTAGTAAAGTGAGTGCTCTACCATTGAGTCACGTCTTTAAAAGTGTAAAACCGTGTGTTTGGTTTCTATTTTTATAATATTTTTCACATGTAACTTTATTTGCTAAATAATATCAACGATTAAATTTACCCGACTTATTCGTAACAATCATATAGGAAAGAAAGTATTGGAAAACACTTGTGAAAACATAGTTATTTCACCAAGTATAAAAAGGAAATTTTCACTAACTTTGAAAAAAAAAAATTATATGTAATTATGGTTAATATAAGTATTGTATACTCGGTTTATGTTCTATGATTTGAGAGCTTCGCAACAAACCAAACCAGGTCCAAATCAAAGTTCACAAGAATGAGATATCGATAGAGCGATGTTTAAAAAGTTGGAGAAATAAGAAAAAGCTCCAATAAAGCGGCGTTACATTTATTGTTTTTAAGAAGCATAAGTGGAGAGTATACAAATGCATCCTTTGAACAAGAAAATGATGAATATGTTTGTGTAAGACGTAACAACATTACGTTTAACGCCTTCATGATCCCATGATTGTTATGAAACATGCTTCAAACATCATTCAATACATGACACATGGAGCCATAAATACACTGAAAGAATTTTGGGAGTAAGATTAAATATTCAAGAAATATTAATTCATCTTTGTTGTTTTGTTTCATAAACCTTGGTTCTTATTTCCACTTCTTGGAACAACGTCTTTCATTAATAATTAGACATGAGCTCTAGAATAGATCTTTGTTGTCCATCTGATCAATCATATCATTAGCATTAACAAACGTACTTGATAATGCTACAACTATTAAACTTTTATCAGGAAAACGAAAATGAATACAACTATTTAAATACTCTATTGGGAAAATTTTCGCTGAGAACTCAATCCATCATATTTTGATACCTTTATAATGCTAATTAAATCACATTTGTCACACTATTCCATAACTCGTTGTCACACCCTGTTAAGCGGTTTGTGGAAGCGTAAAACGGTAATGTAACAGTCATAACTGGTATCAAATACATTGTTCATAAAGAAACATTACTAACTAATTTACAATAGATTACATTGTTCTAACTTCTTTTACAAGCTAGGTGTCACAATCAAAACTAGTGCGTCTACTTTTTCACTTTTAACTTGAATGCTTGTACCAGATTACTAGCATCGATCACAACTCAAACAGATAGCACATAAGCACTTTACTCCACGTTTCGGAATGCCTGAAAAGCACGTTAAAATAGGTCAACTACAAATAGTTGGTAAGTTTCATAAGTTTTAACGAAATCAGTTCTGCGTACCGCACAGTCATAGCTTGTAGGTACGTGCGTATGTAAGAAAATGTAATTACTTTTATATATGTATATCTGTATCTTTGTATGCACATATATGTGTATAAGTTATAACAAAATTTGAAATTACGATAAAATCGCGACTATTCGTTTGTAATACGTGCCTTCGTTTTCCGAGTAATATCAACCATTGTGCCCTCCTTCCGCCCACAATAGTTCCACCTAAACTTAAACATTACACAATATATACACAAATAATTAGTATTTTCTACACACAGTATTTCCTACATCTATTCACATAATGTGTAAACACAGATATTTATATTTATATTTATATATATATATATATATATATACACACAAATGTAGTATTTATCATGTATCACCAATCCCGTGGCCCCCTTTCCGCCCACAACATATATAATCACAATATTTTCTTGACACTCATGTCATAATCAAGTTAGTTCGTTTAAGAAGTTGCAACAGAACTTGGCTCATAGGCCATACTCAACCTTAGTTTATAAGGTGCAGCAGAACTTGGCTCATAGGCCATACTCAACTTTAGTTTATAATTTGCAGCAGAACTTGGCTCATAGGCCATACTCAACTTTAGTTTATAAGTTGCAGCAGAACTTGGCTTATAGGCCATACTAAACTTTAGTTTATAAGTTGCAACAGAACTTGGCTCATAGGCCATAATCAGCTTTAGTTTATAAGTTGTAGCAGAATTTGGCTCATAGGCAATACTCAACTTTAGTTTAATACTATTGTGGCTCCCCTTCTGGCCACTATAGTCCCATGATCATCACAGACCACGTTATCCCCATGGCCCTTACAGACCACGTTATCCACATGGTTATCATAGACCTCGCTATTTCCCCAACCTGTTGTGTTAGCATTATTTAGCGTATTTGTATAAACGGGTTGTCACGTATGATTTCATTATGTTTTGGCATTCGTAGTATTTCCATTTAATATATCAATCACGATAATAATCACCTTTCATCAGCACGTAGTTTATCATTATGTTTGTAGGGACTTTTCATATATGAAGATTCTGGTATTTTATGCTCTAAACCATTTTCAGATAGATAACGCATATAAACATGCTTTTCACCCCAAAAGTTCATAAAACAGTTTAAAGGGTGGGGTCATGAAACTCACGGTTTTGTAGGCACTTTGTGCGAGGTCAACTCGGGGTCCGTTTCCCTTGCTATCACTTACTCCTTATAGTTAATATTATAATAATATAGCAATCTATCCACATTGTCCGGATTTCTTATAAAAAGTTGGTTTTTACATAATTAATCCAAAAATATGCTTCTTAATCGTTTTTAATGTTCTGATATCCCAACATGTTCGTTAATCACGAACTTGCCGGCTTTCGTCAAAATTGAATTTGTTTAATCTTGAAATTAGCATAATTAATTATCCGTTAATTATTAGATCATGAAAATTTATAAAATTATCAAATAAAATATGTAGATTTTTATAAAAATATTTCTGGAATTATTTACTAATTTATAAATTTATAAAAAATCATTTTATATGCTATATTTAGCCCGAAAATCATCCGTTTATACCAAATAATCTCCGAAAAATCCACCAAAATTCCTGAGCGATCAAAACCCTTTCCAAAAGAACCTGTAGTAATTCCAGAAGCTAACAATCTTGTCAAATACCATTTTCGAGCCAAAAACGACTATGAAAATCCGAATAAACGCAATTGCACAAAGCATACCTAGGGTTTTCCAAATGACCCCAAACTTCATATGTTATCATAATATATCAAATCTGAGCTCCCCACAAAATTTCATAAATTTTTCAGCAATTTAAGTATTTTTCCCAAATAAACGCCCCAAATCGGTAATAAATTCGCCAAATATTCTCGGATGATCAAAAAATTACCAAATTTGGACAGGGACTCAATAATATGGTCCCTGATGTCCCTGAAAAACTTCATGACCTAAAAATATGCACATAATAACCTTAACCTAAACAGCCCGCAATCGAGCATTTCGGCATTACCTTTGCGGTTTTCGCCCGTTTTCGCTCTCTTAATCCAATTTCTGGGTTCTCATGCTTCTATATAAGCTAAGTACAGGTCATATATTACAAACCAAGCATGTATCATCAACATAACAGCCTTGGAAGCTAGGGTTTAGGTTAAGGCTTTAAATCGAACTTTTGAACCGTAAAAACGTCGTTTAAACCCTATAATCCGTGTTTATGGCCAAAAAAGATATCAATTCAGATTCCTAACCATGTGTAGGATCAAAATATGTTTTTGGACAATTTTTAGGGTTTTTGCATGGTTAGAAATGATTTTTGGTAATCAAACTATGTTTATATATGTTTAAACATGATTAATCAAGCTAGAATTTGATTAAACTTGTTAAAATACCTTAGGGTTTGTGAAGTTTTTGTAGAGCATGAGCTGATGAAGTTTTGGAATTTGTATAAAATGTCTATCATTTCTTAATTATAAAGAAAGTAAAGTAATAATAAAAAAATAATAACACTAATTCAAAGTTGGCAGGCGCTAGCTTCTTGGGCCCCCTTGGGCCCAAATTTTGGTCCATTGCCTCGTTTTGCGTGACCGGACATGAAATACCGAGTCCAAATTTATTTCCGGTATGGTTTTTTGCGTGAAAAATATATCGGGTACGACAAACAGCGTGAAAACGAGTCTTTTCGGCCAATTTCTTGTAAAATTAGAAAAAGATATTTTGTAAAAATCGAAAATATTTTCACGGATCGCCTAAAACATCCCCAAAAAGTGTTTGGTAGATCTTTTTCGGCTTAACGGATGATACAATGCTTGTTTTAGAACTATCTCTCGCGTTTAAATTCATAGCGGGTAGTTAAACGAGCATGCTTTCGTTTAACTGGCCTGCTATCGAACTAAGGCCTTAATATCAATATGTTGGTTTGTAATAGACGTATAACACTTATAGATGCCCCCCCTCCCCCGGGATATCTGGATCATAACCAGACCCGTTTGGTTATCTAATGGTTCATTACGCAATAAGCGGTTAATCGCTTATTCGATGAGTAAACACTAACATGTAACCGGTTTTGTCACGAATGTCACACTCGTCTACTATATTTTGAAAGTATATGACATTAAGTTGATACAATATTGTTTTGTACCAGACATAAATTTTAGGATGAATGAATCATTTGGGACCCAATCCAAAAGGTCTAAGACCCATACCATTTAACCTCCACCACTTGCATAAACGTTGACATCAACCAAATGACTTCCTGCTTGACCCATACTGCATTGGGAAACGTGAAAAGTCATGATTTTCGTTACCATTTCTAGAATATCCACGTTTACATTCACATATCCGGATACTCTCTGAGTAAATTATATTAAGTGATTATAAAAGAGGAGAAAGAAATATAATGTAGTTAAATTTTTGTTTATACTGTTTACAATGTATAAATTTTTAATATTTTTTTAAAGTGGTTATGAGTGGAAGAGAAAGAATATAATGATAAATATATAAAAAAAAATTAATTGGAAGGAAGTAAAAAAATATAGTAATTTTTAGTGTGACTATATGGATATGAATAGAGAATGGATGAGAATGTTCTAAGTGTTACAAGTGTGTAATTTAGTCAGTTTAAGACAGACTTACGTAAAGAGATGATACATGACTCGCACAGTCAAGATTAAAAACTGTAGGTTTTTTACTTCTTACAGTTCTTTTGTCTTCATGTCATAATTATTTATTAATTCTTCCAAAAATTTGGTGTTTGATGATAAGAGTTCATAATTGAAGACAGCATTCCATGGAATAATTGATTGAATATTATATGTTTGTGTAGAAGATATCTGCTCCGTGGGTCCAACACAGATTAATCCATAAGGAACCCTAGGACCGTAAATGAACCGAACGAACATGAATAAGGCATTGTTCATGTTCGTTCGTTAAGCAAATAATGTGTTCAAGAACGGTTCACGAACACTTACCGAATGGGATTTTATGTTCGTGTTCGTTCATTAAGGAAATTAATGTGTTCACGAACGGTTCACGAACACAAACGAACACAAATAAAATCGACAGAGCCTAGAGATTGAGATCGATGTATTCATCAATGTGAATAATGAAAGCCGGTAAACGAATCGAATGAACACAAACAAGAGCGTGTTCGTGTTCATTCATTTAACTTTAAAAGAACACGGACACTTAATCGAACAAATATTTATGTTCATGCTCGTTTATTTAAAATTGGGTATTTGCGTTCGTTTGTTTAAAATCTAAACGAACATAACTGAACAAAGATAAACGAATATGTATGAACAAATGTAAAAGAACACAAATACAAACAAACTTATACGAAAACACTTCGATCAATGAACACAAATTAACAAATACAAATGACCTATCCAGATAATATTTAATTGTTCTATTAATGCATAAACAAACATAAATAAACAGACATAAACGAACGTTTATGAACATAAATGAACGAACGGAACATGTGTTCATGTTCGTTCGTTTAACTAAACGAACACGGATTTTTTGTTCATGTTCGTTCGTTTATTAAATAAACGAACATAAATGAACTTCTCGCCGAACGGTTCACGAGAGTTCACCGAACGTTCGGTTCGTTTACAGGCCTAAGGCACCCTACATTAAACTTTAAAGCCCACCAGCAAACATAAACCATCCCTTATAATAATGAGAGTCTGATGATAACAAGTTATGACTTCGAGTTGTTTAACATAATAATGTAGCTTGAGCTACATATCATATTAGACTACGAGACTTGTAGAGGATATATACCCCTAGGCCCTAACTAGATGAAGTGTGGAGCGCATGTTCGTACGATACTATTATGATTTTGAACACAGAAACATAGGCGGCTCTAAGTATGTGCGATGTGGGCACCCGGCCTGGCACGGTTTTTTTGGCATAAAAAGTTTTAAAATTTTCCGATGTTATATATAGAATACCTGAATGCTTTTAGTTTTACATGGCCGATGTTAAAATTTTCTAATGTTAAATTCCGATGTTATATATAGAATACCTGAATGCTTATAATGTAACTTTAATCAGTACAAAAAATATGTTTACATTATTTAGTACGTTGAGGTTTAGAGGCATATTATTTCCAACTTAGCTAGGGCATATGAATTCTCATGGCCGGCCGTGCATAAGAACATCATGGGTTAATAGGGGTGAAGCTTCCTAGTCCATGGGGTTTCCAACTTCCAAGAGGGCATTGCCCCTGGCAGAGGTTGTGTGTGTAGTCATGTTTATGACCTCATGACTATGGGTAAAAAACCGGGCAAATCTAACACATGTTAGAATGGCCAAATTAATAGTTTTAGTTTTGGCATTGTGCTTTTGTAATATTCTAACCTCTAGCTTTTGGCTGGACTTCTTATTTTACTATTGACAAATATGCCCCTAAACTAAAAGTGTTTCATCATGCAATAATTATATTCACAAATATTAAGCGGGTTAACACGAAACATAACATGAATCCAACAGTTTTTGGTATGTACGTAGCGGTTAGAGTTATATATTTGTTTTTTTGAACAACAACCTCTCCAACTCTACTCCTAAATTATATTTTTATAACTGTAAAACAATAAGCATTATCCAACTCCTAGTTACTATTAGCTTAAACACGGTTTTACATGAGATATTTTGAAAATAAGGGAATAGGAGATATTCTATTTCCCCTTAGCACGTGATACGCAAGGAATGAAACTAAACGCATTTATGCATGGTCATTGGTCGGTACCTTCTTTCCATGAATAGCATTAGTTGTACCAACTAAATTTGTTGCTCGTGTATTTCATTAATCACCGATGTATATGTACTTAACCAGGGCCGTCTCCGAGGATTTATATACCTCGGCCGAGTCAGAAAAAAAAGGCCCATGGCCTTAACGAGTAACAAAATATGTAATCTAATTTTTTTTAAACGAGGCTTAATGTTATAACAATAAACATAGAAAAATATATTATTAAAATCAAATACCATAATAATTAACGATTAACCAATTATTCATGAAACTCTCTTAAGTCCTAACATTGGAAAAAAATAGCTTGGTCATTGGTGGCAAGCTTGGTCAACCGTGGAGGAGTCTGGTGGTTAACAACGAACAAACAGTGGTGGTTGGCTAGGTTGGTCGTTGTTCAGCATTTGCAAAGAAGGAAAGAACCAAAAAGAAATTTCATCGATCACTATTTCTTTTATTTTGCATAAGGTTTTTATTTAATTTTTTTTTAGTTTTTAGTTTTAGTTTGGGCCCAATAATTTAAACTTAATTAAATGGATTGTGGATAAAAAATAATTTCGAGCCCAATAATTATAAGATGATAAAGAGCAATTCATATTTTATAAGTTTTATATTTTTAAATGTATATAAAAAATATAGATAAAAAAATTTTGGCCTCTAAAAATTACGTGCCCCGGCCGGCGGTCCAACCGACGCCACCCTCCAGCCGGCCCTGTACTTAACCTTTTCATTTCATTAGTTATGTGACAACTTTATTCACATACAACATCGACTATTCTAAGGAAAAGTTATAAAAGAGTGAGAATTATCAGGGCCCTACGTCTTCGAGAATTTTAATACCTTGGGTCCTCGTTTGAGCTAAAATACAAAGGGCCGTAGGCCTAACGAGTAACGAAATATATAAGCTAATTTTTTTAATGATATGAACGCTATAACAATAAAAATAACAAAAAATATAGTAATAAAATTAAATGCAATAATAGCTAACTGCTAACTGATGATTCGTGCAACTCTCCTAACATTCATGATATTGACAACGATTTGCTTGATCATATATTCGCAGTTTATATTATCCAAATATCCAATCGTTCGACCAAATAGCGGAACAACCGTAAAATAAAATAATCAAATAGTTCAATCTCAAGATCATACCCTGGTGAGTCACTGAGTTGGTATGGCGGTGGCCGATGTTCTGTTCGGTGGCGCAGGTAGTGGCGGACTGCCAGAGATGGTGGTGACTAGTGGCAGAGAACTAAGGAAAGAGGGTTGAAACTTGGAAAGGGGAACAAGAACGACGAAGCGTCGCCCGAGGCCTTATCCTTTTTCCGATCAAAAGCCTTAAAACTTCGGTTTGAAACTCGGAAAAACTTAACACCGTTGAGCGTTTTTTAACAAAGGTCTATTGAGACAAAAATAATTGAAGGATTGAACTGTTGGTAATGATATTTAAAAGTAAGATTATATAGTTATTTATTTCCAATCTGCCTTTATGAATTGCGAAACAATCAGTGTCTTAAACGGTCCCTATAAATACTTTGAACCATTTTCTCTTTCACTCACCATTAGACCCTCATATTGTACTTTAGACATGCTACTAGTTAGAAGCTCATCAACTCCCTCACTCACTTCATGGTTCCAACAACAAACTCCTAAACCATTCTCATCGTCACGAGAACCCGTTTTCATTCACTTAAACCACAAACAACCCACACTTTCATTGTATTCACCAACCGGTTCACCGAAAAAGATCACTAGAGCCTCATCAGACACTGATTTACTCACTCTTTCATTCAGCACTTCAAACTGTTTGAGTTCGGGTTTGTATGTCGATGAGGCGTGTGAGTTACAGGTTATGGTGGATGGGTCCGGTGGAGGAACTGGTCGTGGGAAGATTTGCAGTGATTTACTCACTCTTTCATTCAGCACTTCAAACTGTTTGAGTTCGGGTTTGTATGTCGATGAGGCGTGTGAGTTACAGGTTATGGTGGATGGGTCCGGTGGAGGAACTGGTCGTGGGAAGATTTGCAGTGGTGGTGGTGGTGATAATGGTGGTTATGAGTATGGTATAGATGTTTATTACCGGAATATGATTGAAGCGAACCTGAATAACTCGTTGGTTCTCGGAATTTATGCTAAGCATTTGAAAGAGGTAATATTCAATTATTATAAAGATCATTTACATATGCTAGATTGTGTGCCAGTTATTTACCAGATCCAGAAATAAAGTTCCTAGGCGTGAACGAGCTACTTGAGATTGACTCACTAAAAACTCATTACGAGTTGAGTTTAAACGAGCTTGAGCCAAATACCATACATTATTTATATAAGTTATAACTAAAATATATAAAATTATTGAAAGTCGTATATATTTTAATCAATAATATCAAACTAGCAATGCTCGAGTTTGAAATACTAGCTACTTTCGAGCCGAGCTCGAGCTTTAAAAATACAGCTCGAGTCGAGCTTGAGCTCTTTAAGGTTAAACAAGCTGAGCTAGCTCTCACATATTAAACAAGATGAGCTTGAGTCTAACTGAGCTCGGGCTTGGCATGTTTGCATCTCTTGTTTTCTGTAAGGCTGTAAAAGAACCGAACCAGGTTGCGCTTGAGATCGACTCGTTTATTTAGCTAGATGAAATGTAAAAGAGTGAGCTAACTTGTAGCCAGTCAAGCTGGCTCATTTATTTAATTTCTATTTATTTTATTATTTATTTTACAAATATATATTGATAGATATGAAAACAAAAAAATAAAAATAAAAAAAATTGTAACATACATGATACATATAATATAGGGTTTATAAACAATAAACAAACGAGCCACGAGTCAAGCTGACATTAATTAATTCGGGCTTAGCTTGGCTCGTCAATTAATCAAGCCATTTTCAAGCGAGCCACAAGCCAAAAGTTTTTGAACAATCCTAGGTTTGACTTTTGATTGATAATATCAAACAGGTTCGAGGTGATGCTTTGAAAGCCGAAGAGTATTGCAGTAGAGCAATACTAGCTAACCCGAGTGACGCAACTGCTTTGTCAATGTATGCTGATTTGATTTGGGAGGCGCGAAAAGATGCATCGCGTGCACAGTTTACTTTGATCAAACGGTTAAAGCATCTCCAGACGACAGGTAATATAAACATCTTGATTTTGATGGGGTTTTTTTTTTTTGAACATTGTTTGACTGATTAGTGTTTGCTTAATGATGATACAGTTATGTTATGGCTTCTTATGCGCGATTTCTTTGGGATGCAGATGAAGAACCAGACATGAATCTAACAACACCGAGTTTCGTTCATGAGGCTGCTTCACAACAGTTTCCAATTGTTGCCGTGTAGCAGGGATGACGAATCGTATAATAACAAAGATATTGTGTAGTGATCGTCTAACTCATCTTCAGTTCGTTATATCTTGTTATTTTTTATCGATTATGAGATTTTTGAGTTCAAGATAACAGTATTCTATCAATATACAATAGTTTCTAATTTATTATGAGAGAATTAAGATGACTTGTAATTAGTATGTGATAAATGTGACAAATTTCTTCTTTCGGCCATTGGAACATTTGAACACGCCTCATCACATTTTTTTTCACTACAAATAGCTATTCTTAAATGACACTATAATATTTTGTTACATATCATTTATTATGGAACTCATTATGATCAAATTAAACCAACAATTTGCTTCTGATCTCGATAAAGCTACTCAGAATCAATTGGCAAGAGGTCAACGATTACGCGAATTGCTTAAACAATCCCAATCCTCCCCTCTCGCAACTTGTAGTTAGTATGTGATAAATGCAATAAAATGATTCTATGATTTGTCATCAATTTTTTTAGGACAAATAATTAATCTTTATTGACACTATAACATATTGTTATAGTATAAATTTAAATCTTAGAATAAGTTAATCTAGAAGTTGTGGAAGCACTACTACAAAAATAGGCATTTGCTATGGTCAAATTCGTAGCAACTCCATAGCAAACGACCTTTTCGCTACGGATTTGCTACAGATTTAGTTCGTAGGTACAAGTCACGTAGCAAACTTTTTTGTTACGACTTTTAGCTACGGAATCATATTTTGCAACCCTTTTGGCTACAAAAAGAGACGTCACTATTTTAGCTACGTTAGCTACGGATTTTGCTAGAGAAATATTTGCTACGGATCTTTATCAACGAATTGTTAGTTATGGAATTTTGCTACGTTTTTTAGCTATGAAATTTTGCTACGGTTTTGTAGCTACGGAATTTTGCTACGGCTTTTGAAACCCGGAATTTTGTTTGGGTATTTTTAGCTACAACATTTGCTATGGTCTTTGCTACCGATTCAGCTATGAAATTTAACTACAACTTTTATATGATTTTTGCAACGAATGTAGATACAAACTTCGGTATTATTTTACGATGAATTTTTTAAAATTTTAGCTACATATTTAGCTACGTATGAAATTTATTTATTTTTTATATATTTTTTTCCAATATTTTTATGTAAACATTATATTCACGTTTTACAAAATATAAAATATCCTACAGTAAATATCCAAACTAAATAGAATCAAATAGCTAAATGTAAAACAAGAATAACTATCCAAAAATCTATAGAATAAATATTCAAAATTTAGTTCACCAACATATACCCGTATCTCCACTTGGTCGAAATTTTCTTCAATTGTTTCCATCATAGCATGTTTCTCTGTATTTTATGTCCCAACTCAGCTATTTTTGCCTCCAACCGGTGTATCTGTAATTATTAAAGTCACGAATTATCCTTAACCACACATCATGTTCAATTCCTAATATAAAGACTATCTTATTACGACTTCTAATAAATTACAAGCAAATATAACCCAATTTAAATTACTACATTCAAATATGAACCATTTATACTCATTATTCTAACAAACGATGACTTGTTAACAACTGTTATGACCCATTATAGGCCAATATAACTTAATAAATTCATCACACAAATATGAAATGTTATAACACATTACAAGCAATCATTTAAATAACTTTCTCACATAAATATGATAACAAGATCAGAAAAAAAGTTTAAATTTTCCATTTTTTCACGGATGATATAATTAATGATATTTTCCTTTTATGATATTATTAGAGTTGGGATGAATCTGAATGATTACTACCAAAAAGCTATGTGGTCTTAATTCTTATTTCAATTTTCCCCCCGAAATGTCACCCACCCCATAATTGTAATCACACAATCCAGAACTTCCCACGCCTAACCACGCTTGTAAAGAAACAATTTACTACCGAGACATAATATGCTAGACACAACACCATTAATCTAGAAAGTGTAAATCTGAGGGTGGAGTTTAATTACTGACCTTCGATTTTCTTTTCTTTGTTTCCTAAATTCCCTTTTTAAATAAGAGATTCAAACAATGGAGACAAAATAAGACCTAACTCGATGTTTAACAGCTTTTTTTACTAAAGAAGAATGCAAACCTTATCACTTCTCCAAGGTAGATACGAACTGCCCATACCCAGCTTTGACAATGCACCCTGGAGCACTATGATTCTTATCAGTTTCTTATCTAATCCATGTAACAAACATATGAAATCATTAAAACAATAATTGGTGCCAAGCTAATGGTAGAGATGTAAATTAAATCCACTTATTATTAAACAGGTCTACTTAAAACGTTTAGCCAATGGTAAACATGTCAAAAATCACCCAAATTTTTATATTCAAAAACTACATATTATAAATAAAATTATATAAATAATGTACTCATAACAAATGCCCGAAGATAATGTTTGTTTTTTAAGTGACAAAGTCTCATGTATTTCACCTCTTATGCATCAGAAAGTACTTTTGTTGAACAACAAGGCAGATTGTTTAAACACATTAGATCCACATTTAAATGTCTTGATTTTTTCAAATCACGTAGCATATTTGTTAAAACATAAATGGATATATAATATACATAAATACATACATACATACATAAATTGTCTATAATCTCACATCTTTATGAAGGAAAAATCAGTCACATAGATTAACAAGGAAGAAAATTTTTATTACCAGTGATGAGCTCATGAGCACATGAGGGATGGGTAGAAACAAGACCGAGGTGGTCTCGAAGTCTGTTGCGGAGAGAACTCATTGATGGTTGTACTCCACATGTGCAGATGACGCATACTATAACATTGCTAGTTTCAACTCGTTACACAACGCATCCACTCTATCACCGTTAAGCACACGAGACTAACAGTCAAATGCATATTCAGAGTTTCAGAATTAAATAACGAAGTCACAAATAGTCCTGAATGTAAGAAAACTAGCCTTAGAGACTTACAGGAATGGTCCATTTAACACCATATGGCTTAT
The DNA here is from genome assembly GCF_021521415.1 of Bidens hawaiensis. NCBI lineage: Eukaryota > Viridiplantae > Streptophyta > Magnoliopsida > Asterales > Asteraceae > Bidens > Bidens hawaiensis. Next base: position 85,509 of record NW_027505649.1, read on the forward strand.
AGAATATGTTATAAGTTTAGTCAACAACACTAGCAACATTAACAAGATTAACAGATTAAAGTAGAAATGATCAAGACTTAAATCAAGTGATTAAAAATTTAGGACATATGCGATTATAAATTAACACAAACTAACAAGCTTATCAAAATTAACACAATAGGAATAACCTTTTGTTATGTGTATTGATCATATTGACAGAATAGCAATTTCAGTGTACAATCAAGTGACGAAACAATTTAGGACATAAACGATTACCTTTAATGTCCTTCAGTTGGGATTAAATCAAGAAACGCTCATAGATATCTACTGCTGAATTAATCAAATGATTCAAATCCGCAACAAAAAAAACTCTCAAACTTCATTTGAGGTGATTGATTTCATTAAATAAAGATTTAGATCAGTACATGGTTGATAATATGCCCAACAAATAACAAACTCATCAAGTAATCTCCCATAGAAATCAATTTGAATGAAGCATTTCAATGAGCAGTTGGTGTGCATAGTCAAACCTAATATATATACATGTGTAATACAATAGCCAATTGCAAATATATGCATACAACAGCCTAATAATGTACACACAACCATTCAGGGCCGGCTGGAGGGTGGCGCCGGTTGGACCGCCAACCGGGGCACGTAATTTTTATGGGCCAAAATTTTTTTATCTATATTTTTTATATATACATTTAAAAATATAAAACTTATAAAATATGAATTGCTTTTTATCATCTTATAATTATTGGGCTCGAAATTATTTTTTATCCACAATCCATTTAATTAAGTTTAAATTATTGGGCCCAAACTAAAACTAAAAACTAAAAAAAATTAAATAAAAACCCTATGCAAAATAAAAGAAATAGCGATCGATGAAATTTCACTTTGGTTCTTTCCTTCTTTTCAAATGCTGAACAACGATCAACCTAGCCGACCACCACTGTTTGTTCGTTGTTAACCACCATGCTCCTCCACGGTTGACCAAGCTAGCCACCAATGACCAAGCTATTTTTTTTCCAATGTTAGGACTTAAGAGAGTTTCATGAATCATTGGTTAATCGTTAATTATTACGGTACTTGATTTTAATAATATATTTTTCTATGTTTATTGTTATAACATTAAGCCAAGTTTAAAAAAATTAGATTATATATTTCATTACTCGTTAAGGCTATGGGCCTTTTTTTTCCGGCTCGGCCGAGGAATTTAAATCCTAGGAGACGGCCCCTGCAACCATTATATACATATACTTGATTCAAATACATATACATATAGCCATGTAATTAAGCTTAGCCGTAATAAAAAAACGAAGAAACATGAAATTAAAACTAAAACCTAATAAGATCTGCGAAAGACGGTTGGATTAAACCTAATAGAATTACCAGTGGCCAAAGTAGCGCCGGTGTCACACCCCGCCATCGGGTCTAGGCGTGTGACTCACAGTTGGTACCACTTTTGTCAATTTATCAAAGTTTGCAGCGGAAAATGTTAATTTAAATTATTTACTTTCATAACAAAGGGAATTAAATACCCTTGATTGTTTTACAAAATTACTTGTTTAAGAACAAGTTTAATATATATGCTTCATTCCAAAATTAGCTAAGCCACCAGCTGCATTCTATGTCTAGTGATCTTCTATCTCCACTGGCATATTCATCACTATTCCTTACTTTTGGTTACCTGAAAACAGTTTCAAAATACGTTAACTATATGCTGGTGAATACGCTGACTAAATAAAAAATTTTCTCAATTCGTAATGACACAACACCAATAGTGTTCAACAACTCAGTGGGTCTAAATCCCATCTCATCGGAACTAAACATACGCACAAACCACATAATCGGACTTCACTCGCCCTAGAGACAGTCACTTGCCTCATGGTCAGTATGTCTGTAGTGTGCCCACTACAGTACATATATGTAAGGATTCATACACATGTGCATTTTAGCCTGAGTGTTTAGTACTACCTTGTATCAAAACGTTTTAGAGGATTTGAACCAACCCTCATGCAAATACTTTCCATAGCTCTTTTACGTATGTATAACAGTCTATAGTTTTAAAGAGTAAATATCTTTTCAAAATATACATAGACGTATTCACGTCATAAAAGATTTCACACTATAAAAATGTTTGGACGTATTCACCTTTTGTTGATTTCAAAATTCCTCACCAACAGATGTCTGATCTTTATCTCGGACCTATAGTACAAGAATAACATTCTATAAATAACTAGATCTACAATCTAGCTATAGACCTTAAGTCTATTTGCATAACCTTTACCTTGACATTCATTTCATTTTTATAAAACATTTATATGCTACGTTTCATCCTCATGAAGAAACGCATATATCAAGTTTCTTCTTTCATAAGTAATATCTTTATAAAAATAAAGAGAAACATTTCATCAATAATCTTATCTTATGAAAGCTTATATTTCACTTACTTACTTGATCAAGGTATAGACTATACCCTTGACTAGGGTCTAAGCCATTAAAATAATAGTAAAATAATAAATTAAGCAGAATCCCTACCTTACACGGGTATTTTGATTTGCCTAAGCCTTGTACAAGTAGCACTTCTACTTATATCGTCAGAACCTTGTTTCGAACTCGCTTAACCACTCAACGGAGCGTCAGAACTTCAATTCATGCACGTTTTACGAGAAATCGGGACAACGGAACCTCACAATGGTCGGGCACGTTCCCCAAGGTTATGTGTGTGAAAGTGAGTGTGAAAATGGGATGAGAATGCTTCAAACCCGTAGCCCCCTTTTATAGGCAAAGTTTTGACTACCATCGCGTAGCGCGATGGGGTTTTCCCCCTGGCCATCGCGTAGAGCGACGCCGCAATCCACCAGAGGTTGCCACGTGTTGACATGTTGTTGATCCGGTTACTTAACCGGGTCATCGCGTAGCGCGATACCCCCTTCCTTCTGGACCATCGCGTAGCGCGGCGCCCCTTTTTCTAAATTCCTGAGAAACACCATCGCGTAGCGCGATGATCAACATGTTCTACCTGTAGCGTAGCGCGATGGGTCGAGGAAATCAAAATTTTTATTTTCAACCTCTGGACTTTATTAACTCGTCACTTCTTGGTTTATCTTCCACAGTTCAAAAATACTAAATTGGCCCTTATGTGGCTCACGGCGATGCAAGCGTGCGAAGTGCCAAGTGCGCCATCAAAACGCCACATTACGCCCATCGCCCGACTCCGAGTCCGAGTCCGTGTCCATGCGCGTCGGGTGCTTCGCACCCTCCGCTAGGACTAATGAGAGTGGTTAGCCCTATAAGAACATTACCATGGAAAACTCCTTCATTATAAAGTGCTTCCATTCCTTTCCCACTTTCTATGTGGGATGGAGTTTCCTTACTTATTCTCTTAACCTAATAGGCTTTCTTTTCTTTATCATACCTTTCCCATTACCTTTCTCATAATTATTATTTTATTTTATTATTGTTTTTTGTCCTTTATCTTTATAAACTTGTCAAATTTGGACCTAAACTTTGTGGGTGTTACATCCTCCCCACCTTGGAATGAATCTCGTCCTCGAGATTCGCTAGAACAGATGTGGATACTTCTTTCTCATTTCCGATTCTAACTCCCTAGTAAACTCTGGTCCTCTTCGAGAGTTCCACCTTATTTTGACTAACTTTAGCTTTCGTCGCTTAAGTCTCTTTACTTGGAAATCTTCAACTTGTAAAGGTTTTTCTACAAATTTTAGATTCTCATTTATTTCAACATCCTTTAAAGGCATGGCTAAAGTTTCATCAGCAGACACTTGCGTAAGTTAGATACATGAAATACGTCATGTATTCCTTTCATCTATTCTGGCAATCATAAACGGTAAGCTACAGTACCGATTCGTTCTAACACTTCGAATGGTCCTACAAGACGCGGACTTAGTTTTCCTTTCTTGCCGAATCTCACAACACCTTTCCATGGTGAAACTTTTAATAAAACTTTATCGCCTACTTGAAATTCTAACGGCTTACGGCGAACATCCGCGTAATTCTTTTGTCGATCTCTTGCCGTCTTAAGTCGTTCACGGATTTGCAATATCTTATCCGTTGTTTCTTGGACTATCTCGGGTCCAGACATTTGATTATCTCCAGTTTCAGACCAACACACTGGCGTTCTACATTTTCGTCCATACAATGCTTCAAAAGGTGCGGCTTGAATACTCGTGTGATAGCTATTATTATACGAGAATTCCATCAAAGGAAGGTGATTATCCCAACTTCCTCCTAGATCAATCACACAAGCTTGGAGCATATCTTCAAGCGTTTGAATTGTTCTTTCACTTTGCCCATCTGTTTGAGGATGATAAGCAGTGCTAAGATTTAGTTGAGTTCCTAACGCTTGTTGAAAACTTTTCCAGAAATGAGAAGTAAATCTACTGTCTCGATCGGATATGATAGATAATAGCACACCATGTAATGATACTATGTTGGTTACGTATATTCGTGCCAATCTATCCATAGAGTAAGATTCATTAATAGATATGAAATGAGCAGACTTGGTTAACCTATCAATTATGACCCAAATAGCATTATGCTGATGGGTAGTCTTAAAGAGTTTTGTAATAAAATCCATTGTTATCATCTCCCATTTCCAAACAGGTAATTCAGGTTGTTGAAGCAAACCTGAAGGTTTCTGATGCTCAGCCTTAACTTGTAAACATGTTAAACATTTGGCTATGAACAGAGCAATATCCTTTTTCATCCCGTTCCACCAGTAGTTAGGTTTAAGATTTTGATACATTTTATCACTACCAGGATGCATCATATACTTCGATCGATGAGATTCACTCATAATCCTTTCACGTAAGTCATCAATCTTTGGTACCCAGATTCTGTTTCCAAGTCTGAGTATGTCATCATCTCCTTTGACTAAAGTGTCAATTGTACCATTACGCTTTTCTTCGGAGATTTGGTTTTCTTCTATTGCTTTCTTTTGAGCCTTCTTGATTTGTTCAATTAAATCTATTTGTAATTCCAGTCTTAAGGCTCTAACTCTCTTGGGTTTTTCATGTTCTTTGCGACTCAATGCGTCGGCTACTTCATTTGCCTTTCCTTCATGATAGATGATTTCGCAATCGTAATCATTTAAAGTTTCCATCCATCTTCTCTGACGCATGTTAAGTTCTTTCTGATCAAATATGTGCTTTAAACTTTTATGATCAGCGTACATAATAAACTTAATTCCATATAAATAATGTCTCCATAACTTTAAGGCAAAAATTATGGCACCTAACTCTAGATCATGAGTTGTATAATTCTTTTCGTGTATTTTTAATTGTTGAGAAACATAAGATATTACTTTATTTCGTTGCATTAGTACGCAACCCATACCTGAATGAGATGCGTCACTAAATACAACAAAATCTTCTGTACCTTCTGGCAAAGCCAGTATAGGTGCATTAGTTAGCTTTTGTTTAGGTAAATCAAATGCTTCTTGTTGTTTGGTTCCCCATTCATACTTAACATTCTTCCAAGTTAAAGAAGTTAAGGGAACTGCTATCCGGGAGAAATTTTTGATAAATCTTCTATAGTATCCAGCCAAACCTAGAAAACTTCGAACTTCGGTTGGCGATTTCAGAATTTCCCATTTAGCTATCGCTTCAATCTTGGCGGGATCTACTTGGATTCCATTTGCATTGATAACATGACCAAGAAATTGTACCTCATGTAGCCAAAATTCACACTTAGAAAACTTAGCATACAATTTCTCATTTTGAAGTAGTTTAAGCAAAATCCTGAGATGAACCTTATGATCCTCTTCCGATTTAGAATAAATAAGTATATCGTCGATGAACACGATTACAAATTTATCTAAATAAGGTTTACAAATTCTGTTCATCATATCCATGAATGCTGCAAGAGCATTGGTAAGTCCAAATGGCATAACCGTGAATTCAAAATGTCCATATCTGGTTCTAAATGTAGTCTTTGGAATATCTTCTTCTTGGACTTTTAATTGATGATAACCTGAACGTAAATCGATTTTTCAAAAACAACTTGCTCTTTGTAGTTGATCAAACAAATCTTCGATTCTTGGGAGTGGGTACTTGTTCTTGATTGTTTCTTTGTTTAGCTCCCGATAATCAATACACATTCTCATCGAACCGTCTTTCTTTTTCACAAATAGAATCGGAGCTCCCCAAGGTGAAAAACTTGGTCTTATAAATCCTTTCTCTAACAGTTCATCTAACTGTTTCTTTAATTCTTTCATTTCCGTTGGAGCTAGTCTATAGGGGACTTAACTATTGGAGCGGTTCCAGGTACTAAGTCTATTCTAAATTCAACATCACGCTCCGGTGGTATTCCCGGTAATTCTTCTGGGGAAACATCAGGAAATTCTGAGACAATTGATACGTCTTCTAATTTCTTCTCTGTAGGTTCTTCCGTTACATACACCATGAATGCTAAACATCCTTTACGTAGACATTTATTAGCTTTAATCATCGAGATTAAGCTAACATGACCTCCATCTTTGTCTCCGACTATTTGAATTGTCTTCCCGTTTGCACGAATTTCAATTGCTTTCTTATCACATAAGATACGGGCTTGATTATCATATAACCAGTCCATACCTAAGACAATATCAAAGCCTGCCAATGTCATGGGTAACAGCTGGACAGGTATGACATGTCCTGCTAATAAAATTTTGCCACTATTCAAAACTTCGGATATTCTAACCTGATTACTGTCGGCCGTTTCAACTACGAGAGATTTGTCTAACTTAACTAAGGGTTCATTTAATAGGCTACAAAATTTCTTATCTATAAAACTTTGGTTTGCACCCGAGTAAAACAAAACTCTAGCATAAACATTATTAACGAGAAACGTACCGGTTATGACTTCCGGCATCTCAGCTGCCTTCTCGGTGTTGAGCACAAAAACACGTGCATTTCCCTTTCTACCTTCATTCTTGGTGCCACTACTACTTGCACCTTCTCCTCCAGTTTTCTTCTTTGGACATTCATTTTGAAAATGTCCCATTTCACCACAACCATAACAAGCAATCTTATTTTTCCATCAATCGGTTGTTGCATGACCCACTTGTTTACAGTTAGTAAGGTAAGTGACTGATCGAACCTGCACCTTCCAAAGTGTCTTCGGTTACATATCTTACATAACGGGATTGGTGATTAAGAATTCTTCATCTCCCCACGATATGGTTCCTTGTTGTCCCTTTCATTCTTCTTAAACACAACCTCCCTCTTGAAGGTATTTTCTTTCTTTTCTTCTTCACGGGTTCTGAATAATCCATTCATCATATATCCAGCCAACTCCATGGCTGAATCAAGGGTTTGAGGCAGAGATGATCTGACCATGTCTCTAATCTCTTTTGGCAAACCCCAGATATAACGAGTGACCTTGTTATTTTCTGGCGTTACCAAGTGTGGTACTATCTTACAATACTCCAAGAACTTAGTATTGTAGTCCTTGTGGTTTGTCCCAATAACTCTATGATTTAAAAACTTGATTTGAATTTCATCTTTTTCGTTCATCGGGCAAAACTTCCTGGTTACAAGATCCTTGAATTCTTCCCAACTCAGCTTGTACATATTTAATCTACCCTTAGCTTGAATAAGGGTATTCCACCATTGTAGAGCTTCACCTTTGAACGATTGGGAGGAATACTGAATTGCTTCTTCCTCAGAACACTTACTAATGACATTAATGGCTTCTATTTCTTCAAGCCATCCCAGTGCAGCAATAACACCCTCATTTCCATGAAATTCTTTAGGCTTAAACGTCTGGTATGTCTTATAACTACAACCTTTCTTAGTCTTTTGTTTCTTGGTTTTCTTCTCCTCATAATCGCTAACAGCGTTAGAGCTGACATGTTCTTTTTCTTCTTCTTCTTCTTCTTCTTCTTCTTCTCGCTTAGACTTATTAGATTTCTTATTGCTGGATGTTTCCTTCTTCCTCATAGTCTCGAGCATAGCTGGAAAAGCTTCGGCAATTCTTCTTGCAATCAGTTCTTGCATATCTTCTTTTTTCACGAATTGATCACCAGCAGGAGGGGTAGCATTTTCTTCCTGATTTTCGATATTTTTCTTCAATCTCCCTCTCGTGTTCCTTGAGGGTCCACTATAGACTTCAACGTTTCAATTTCCTCTTTTCGACATTCTATAGACGAGAAATAGGAGGTAACTATTAGTCACTGATGTGCTGAAAGCGGTCTATAAAACCTAAACTAACTTAGACACTCTAGTTTTAAATTTATAAATCTAGACTCTCTAAATGCTAGACCACTAGACAGGAAAGTGTACCTATCGACTGTAGTAAAGCCTAATGAAGTTCGGATGTCGAACCCACTGGACACTAGCGACACCTACACTAGACTCTGACTAAATTAAACTAAACTGAATTAATTGATTTTTGTGTTTTTTTATTATTAAATATAAATTAAAAAATGCTTAAACTAAAACTAGACACGAACAAATCAAACCGGAACTTATATAGGGGGGATCAACTACCTAGGTAAAGAATCCTACTAGTCAACTCGTAAACTCTCGGAATTGAATTTATGATCGGTAACCGGATTCTAAAATATGAAACTTAGGGAATAACTAAAGTATGCTAGATCACCTCACAGTCTCACCAACAATACCTAAGAACCCTAAATATCATGTAAGCTCAACGGTTTAATGGTTCGGATCACCTCCCGGTCTCACCTTACCTAACTATGCTAAGGTACCCAAAGATTAAATCACCTCTCGGTCTCTCTAATCACAAAACACCCTAAGGCCTAATGGGTATTCTTATTGAATTCGGTTATAATTCGGATCTGTAAGAATCTAAAGGAATCTAGGGCAACTCACTCCCGTGCAATCACTACCCAAACCCGCAAAAGACCAAAACAGACGACACTCAATTACCTCCCGGTCTCTCAAGTGGCAGAATATAAGGTATCTCTAAACTCTCAATTACTGTTCCCATGGAATACGTAAACAATAAACCATAAACTAGTTGTAAACACATAGTAAGCAACCTAATACGCATCCATACATGAAAGACGTTCACAAAGACGCATATGGAACAATAAATTAATACCAAATACGCATACGCATCATAACCAAAGACAATAAAAATTTTATCAAAGCATGAACCAATCAATAATAATCCAAAACCAAAAATAAAACGAGTTTAAAAAGTATTCATCCGAACCCAGACAGTATAACAGACTAGTCGCTCATAATAATTGATGAAACAAAGATAAAATATAAGTCAAGGTTCATTGTAGAACAAAGAAATATAATTGAGCTGCTTGCCTGTAAGCTTAAATTAATTGAGCTGTGTGTCTGCTTGTGTATTAATTCTCCTTTTTGATTTCTTGACTTTTGTCCGTGAGCTTTTTGACTTTTTTTCACCAACGTCCTTGATTCAATTTTCTGTACTTTGCTTTTCTTTGTTTTTTTCTCGAACTCCAGCGACCACCGGGGTGGCCCCCCTCTGATTGGCCTCCCTGCCGTGAGTTTATATATCCCAGCTAGCTCATATTTGTTGTAACCTAATTCTTTTGCCAACCTTCGGCCCAGCTTTGTTTTCTTTCTCAACAATCCACTTAAGCCGATTTATGATATAACAAGTTTTTTTTTTTCCAAATATTAGAACTCTCGATTTAGCGGGCCTGCAATATCATCAAAGTTTACAACTTATATTGTTAGTTTCTACCCATATACACATCCAAACCAAGTTTAGAGTCCAAAGTGGTTTTAAAATTCGTTTGATACACAGTAATCTTATCTCATAAGTAGCCAATTTAATTAAATCAAAGTTTAGATTATATAAAACTAGTATGAGCCCTCTGATGTAATATTTAAGAAAAACTAGCTCAAAAGTATTAAAAATATAGGAAATATTTATAAGATTTATATATAATTTAGCTCATATCAATCACTATCTCTAAGAATTTACCAAAGGAATATATCTTATCCGTACTTTCATGCACTTAAATTGGTTAAAGCCTAAGTACTTTTATCAAATACTTAATTCGCTAAAACTGATGGCTCTGATACCAACCTGTCACACCCCACCATCGGGCCTAGGCGTGTGACTCACAGTTGGTACCACTATTGTCAATTTATCAAAGTTTGCAGCGGAAAATGTTAATTTAAAATATTTACTTTCATAACAAAGGGAATTAAATACCCTTGATTGTTTTACAAAATTACCTGTTTAAGAACAAGTTTAATATATATGCTTCATTACAAAATTAGCTGAGCCACCAGCTGCATTCTATGCCTAGTGATCTTCTACCTCCACTGGCATATTCATCACTATTCCTTACTCTTGGTTACCTGAAAACAGTTTCAAAATACGTCAGCTATATGCTGGTGAATACGCTGACTCAATAAAACATTTTTTCAATTCGTAATGACACAACACCAATAGTGTTCAGCGACTCAGTGGGTCTCAATCCCATCTCATCGGAACTAAACATACGCACAAACCACATAATCGGACTTCACTCGCCCTAGAGACAGTCACTTGCCTCATGGTCAGTATGTCTGTAGTGTGCCCACTACAGTATATATATGTAAGGATCCAGACACATGTGTATTTTAGCCTGAGTGTTTACTACTACGTTGTATCAAAACGTTTTAGAGGATTTGAACCAACCCTCATGCAAATACTTTCCATAGCTCTTTTACGTATGGATAACAGTCCATAGTTTTAAAGAGTAAATATCTTTTCAAAATATACATAGACGTATTCACGTCATAAAAGATTTCACACTATAAAAAGGTTTGGACGTATTCACCTTTTGTTGATTTCAAGATTCCTCACCAACAGATGTCTGATCTTTATCTCGGACCTATAGTACGAGAATAACATTCTATAAATATCTAGATCTACAATCTAGCTATAGACCTTAAGTCTATTTACATAACTTTTACCTTGATATTCATTTTATAAAACATTTATATGTTATGTTTCTTCCTCATGAAGAAATGCATATATCAAGTTTCTTCTTTCATAAGTAATATCTTTATAAAAATAAAGAGAAACATTTCATCAATAATCTTATCTTATGAAAGCTTATATTTCACTTACTTACTTGATCAAGGTATAGACTATACCCTTGACTAGGGTCTAAGCCATTAAAATAATAGTAAAATAATAAATTAAGCAGAATCCCTACCTTACGCGGGTATTTTGATTCGCCTAAGCCTTGTACAAGTAGCACTTCTACTTATATCGTCAGAACCTTGTTTCGAACTCGCTTAACCACTCAACGGAGCGTCAGAACTTCAATTCATGCACGTTTTACAAGAAATCGGGAGCACGGAACCTCACAATGGTCGGGCACGTTCCCCAAGGATATGTGTGTGAAAGTGAGTGTGAAAATGGGATGAGAATGCTTCAAACCCGTAGCCCCCTTTTATAGGCAAAGTTTTGACTACCATCGCGTAGCGCGATGGGGCTTTCCCCCTGGCCATCGCGTAGCGCGACGCCGCAGTCCAACAGAGGTTGTCACGTGTTGACACGTGGTTGATCCGGTTACTTAACCGGGTCAGCACGTAGCGCGATACCCCCTTCCTTCTAGACCATCGCGTAGCGCGGCGCCCCTTTTTCTAAATTCCTGAGAAACACCATCGCGTAGCGCGATGATCAACATGTTCTACCTGTCGCGTAGAACGCGATGGGTCGAGGAAATCAAAATTTTTATTTTCAACCCCTGGACTTTGTTAACTCGTCACTTCTTGGTTTATCTTCCACAGTTCAAAAATACTAAAGCGGCTCCCGGCGATGCGAAGTGCCAAGTGCGCCATCAAAACGCCACATTACGCCCATCGCCCGAGTCCGAGTCCGAGTCCGTGCGCGTCAGGTGCTTCGCACCCTCCGCTAGGACTAGTGAGAGTGGTTAGCCTATAAGAACGTTACCATAGAAAACTCCTTCCTTATAAAGTGCTTCCATTCCTTTCCCACTTTCCATGTGGGATGGAGTTTCCTTACTTATTAGCTTAATCTAATTGGCTTTCTTTTCTTTATCATACCTTTCCCATTACCTTTCTCATAATTATTATTTTATTTTATTTTATTTTGTCCTTTATCTTTATAAACTTGTCAAATTTGGACCTAAACTTTAGTGGTGTGATTATTGTTCGACGGCGGTGGTGGCTTCCCCTGTGAGATGTATGCATATGGGAAATTCGGTGGGGGAGGGTGAAATTAGGGGAAATGTGAATTAATTTATAATTTTAAGCATCTTAGTTTTCTTTTGTTTAATTTGTGATTTCTTTATGTATTTATGTATTTAGTATTTAGTATTCTTATAATCAAATTTCATAACTAAATTATGTAATTAATTTATAATTTCTCTCAAAACTTGCATCTCCCTCGTCTTGAAATCTGCTTGAGCATAAAAAACAGGCTTTCAGGTGACGAATTATGTTGATAATTCTAGTTTACTATAACATATTTATCATCGTTGATCCTGATTGACCGCATTAACCCTAATTGGTGATCTCAAACCTAATTGACCATCATTGCCTTAACTATTACCAATGTTGTAAAAGTTGTTAGGCGGTCCTAGGTGGTCGACTGGGGAGTTGCGAATACTCGGGAGTAGTCGGGGATTACTAGGAAAATACCTAAGGAGTACTCGGCCGAGGCGGGGAGTACTCAATCTAGGCGGGGAGTAATCGGGAGTACTTGGCCGCCAACTCGGGAGTTTTACAATATTGACTATTACTAACTACAACCCGATATAAGCTTATAAGACCTAATACGACATCCAATAAGCCTATCAAGGCACGTTAATAACATATGTTGGGCCTCATTATGTTGTATTGCGTGTTAATATGTTACTTTTGAACACTTACGTTGGTTGACTTTAATTAACCAAGTTTGACTTTAGTTGACCAAGGCATGTCATAATGAGTTATAATGAGTCATATATGTCTTGAGTTATACGAGGTCTGACAAGTCGTAATAGCTTTTAATGAGGAATAAATGGTATACCCGAATTGTATACCCGAAAATTTCTTTGTATTTTGTAGGTTGTGATTTGTAAAGCATACATATAAAAAATTATATAAAAATTAAATGATATTTTTTATTTATTGTAACGCTTATATATATATATATGAAGTATATTATATTTTAATTTGTAATAATTGTTGTATTAATAAAAGGTATAAAAAAACTATAATAATAAAAATTGTACTTTAAAATCCCAACGGTTATACCCAATTCCTGACAGGTAATGAGTCGGGTATGAGGCACGATTTTACAAACAGGCATGGCATAGGATTACAAATACCTAGCCTGAATCTGGCCCGTTGCCATCCGTACATGTTAGAGTTGACGAACTATGCCCATGATCAACTAAAATTTGTTGAATCTAAACATGTAGATTGTAAAAAAGCGCTATTGTGCACTACGAACATGATTCATCATTTGTGAACAGTTGACCGATGCTCATTTTGATTTAGTAGTGATTTTTATATACGCACACAAACTATAAATTTTGATATGGTTTTTTATTTTTTATTATTTTTCATTTTGCCACGGATCCTTGTGAATTTTATTAAGTTATATGTTAGTTAGTTATTTATTGAAATTGCTAAGGATTTTACTATAACATATGTTAGAAAATAAAATCTACATTTTACAACGGATATTATTGGAGATGTTATACACTATCTTTCAAATATTCAATTTCTTCATTTCATTACGGGTTTCACTAAATTTTATTAATAAAAAATTATCTCGGTTTTTCTTTTAATATTACTATATGAATAGCTATAGACTATTATTCAAATATCAATATTTTGATGTGTTTAGAGATTTTACTACGAATTTATTAATACATTTTAAGTTTACTAAATTTTGGTATAATTGTTTCTACATGTGGGTATAAACTATTTTTTTATGCATTTCTTTATTTTGCTTCGAATATTGCTACAGATAATTCAAAAAAATATTATTGATTTTCTCAATTTCGTTAGGAACTTTGCTACGAATTTTATTACTTTTTATAAAAAGTCTTTGTTTTCACGATTTGCTATGAAGATTGCTACGAGTAGGTATAAACTATTTTTAAAATTTAAAGTCTCTTGATTTTGCTACGGCTTTTGTCATGGATTTTGCTACGGATTTTTTTTGCAACGGATTATTCGTAGCTAAATCGTAGCCAAATTTTTCCGTACCTAATCTGTAGCAAAATCGTAGCCAAATTTGCAACGGATTTTTTCCATAGCAAAAATCCGTACCAAATGCCTATTATTGTAGTAGTGAAGATAAAAATAATCTATTTCCAACCTTAAAACACATTTGACCTATTCAATTCCCTTAGCCGAAATTCTGGATTTGTATCATTTGTATAAAAAAATGTCATATTATTTTTTCACTTTTAGCTGAATTTTAAATTTGACCCGTTTGAGATGAAAAAACTTGAATTGGTATAAGTAGTTTAAAATAGGCATGTTCATGTATGCGGTGAGATACCGGGATGATTGATGGCTTGCAAGTTGCAACTATGCATGGTTCCATGTATCTTTTATATGTATACTAATACAAGAAAATAAATATAGATGGTCTACAACTTGTTTAATCTAGATAGTTGTTAAGGATACCAATTTTGTGGCAACTATGTATTTGTGACATTAGTTTATCATTCATGAGGCCCTAGACCAGCCGTTTAAAGGAATGAAAAGGACATTCAGATCTGTCTCTTTTTAACCTTGATGTTGTGACATTAACATTCATTAGTTGGTTCACTTGCTTTGAAATGGAAATTGTGGTTGCTAGGAGTATACATACCATTGATCTCATCAAGCCGAATATCACAAGTGCATATGAGCAACACTGAGTTTCATCCATGAAGCTTCACAACTGTTTCCAGTTGCTGCTGCATCAAGGAGATGCCGAATCGTATTAATAACGATAAGAGATATTGCGTACTCAGTGTCTTACTTGTCTTCCTTGTGTTGTTTCTTGTAGTTTTTGATCGATTGTCATTTTTTATTTTGAGATGATCGTATTCTATCAATAAACAATAGTTAACTTAATATGACCAAATTCAACTGATTTTGTTATTAGTGTTTGATAAATGTAATAAATTTGGTAAATTTTTTGCTTTGTTATCAATTTGGTAAATTTCTTGCTTTGTTCATTGTTGTAGTCATAAATAGAATCGATATGCTCAATTGCTCGGCTTGGAAACTTGGAATGCATGATCGCATCTAATAATTTTGTTTACGACAAATAAATATACTAATATATTGTTATCTGTAATAATAGTGCCGGCCCGTGGGCCAGCAAAATGAAGTTGGGGCTTTAGACCCTAAAGCCCACACTTAACTAAGGCCTCAAAATAAATTAAAAAAAATATTATATATTAATATATATTAAATCGGAGGATTAGAAACAAAAATAATAGTTGGTCTAGTTGCAAGCCTATGTGCTGGCAGTGTTGCTTGGTGTTAAGTCACAAGTTTGAGACCGATTACCAACACATTTTTTGTTTTTATTGTTTTTAACACACTTGTCTAGAAAGAGTCACAAAATCTCATTTTGATTTAGGCTTTCAACATCAACATCATTGAGCTGACCCTGCGCAATAATCTTTGAATAAACTAATCTCAAAGGTTTGTAGACAAGACGAATGGACCTTGTACGACCTTCAATTCATTTGACCCGTTCCCTTTTTAGCTAAATTTCTGGATTGGATGTTTGGACCGTTTGAGATGAGACACAACCCAAATCCATGGGTTCACAAGTAAATACTAAATAGTTTGATATTGGCGAATGTATCATGTATGTGGTGTGGTGATTAAGGGCCTTGAACTTAATTTAGTAGGACCATAGGAATTTGAGTCAATAGCTTCTAGTTGCAAGTTGCAACTATGATTCGTGTATATTTTATATGCATACTAAATTACTAATATAACACAAATAACTATTGGACGGTCTACAACTTTAGTTTGATCGAGATTCTTGTTAAGAATACTTTGATTGTTATGGCAAGTGGCAACTGCCTATGACACTGACATTGTAATAATAGGATGGTTCGTTTAATGAGGACCTAGACTCTTTGTTTAAAGTTATGAAAAAGACATTGGATTTGTCTTAACTTAGATATCGTGACATTAATATTCATCGGTTGGCTTACATGCAAGAAACTAGATTATCTAAAACTATCCGTTAATAGAGCCAGAAATCAACCCAATCCCTAAAAACAAAGCCATTACAATTGCAGTCATTTTCTACTTTTAACACATGTCAGATACCCATTGGTTAACACCACAAAGGAATGTCAGGCTGTTTCTGAGATTTTGAGTGCTCAAATAATAGTGTTTGATGTCAAATAGATTTGTATAGATTTTTTGGGCTCTTTCAAGCAATTTTAGCCCAATTCACTAACGAAGATTAACAAAACATGACGTATATAATTTTTTTTAAATATTTCATGCCCTTACCGAGATCATGCCCTAGACGCTAGCCGAGCCTATGTGAAGTATAAGATTACCCTAAGGATCGTTAGGTATTCCCACGGCGTGACACACACAAACGTTTAACCTTAGATTTTTATTTTAGCTTTTTGCGTATTATTACATTACCTTTATAAATTTATAAACACAAGTACATAAATAAATTACAACAATTTAACTACTTTTTAACTTTACATTATAAACTTTTTATAAATCTAAATTTTATAAAATGTCCAACACAAATATTTACGTTAAACATTCACTTTTATCTATTTTTAAACTTTTCAAAATTACAAAATATTAATCGCAATATACATTGCAAAAATATATATATAAAGCTGGTTTTATAAATGATCAAATGTGTACCCAATGACTATGCCTGGGTATGAGAATGGATATGAAACCGGACCGGTTAATAACCAGGTATGGCCAGAAAATAGAGAACCAATATGAAACAAGTAGGATCGAGTAAACCAGATATAGATCAGGTTCGAGTACAGGTTTATACGGGATATACGTCCTAACTTGTTTTTTTGTTTTGTTTTGTTTTTTTTTTTTTTCAATCACCAAGTGTAGACTATAGAATCTTTCATAAAAAGGTGTAAAAGTTGGGTTTAACTCGACGAACCTGAGCATTAATAAACCTGATAAGTGGGCTTGGGCCTAAGCTGGTTTATAACAATTAGCATAAATTTTAATTGGTTTTATTGGTAAATTGCTAACGTCGAACAAACTGATCGGTGTGTCAAACCGCATAATTATGAAAATGATTATAACATAATATATAAGAAAATGATTATAACATAATATAATAGGGTTATGTTATAATAGGAAGTATAGTTTTTGTAGGAAGGATAAGAAGTAATCTTGTCCATTGATTTTAAATATAGAGGGTTGAGATTAGTTTAGGGGAAATCAAGTGTGAACACATGGTAAATGGCATAAAAGGAATAACACATTTGTTGACTTTCTCTCTCCACATGCAAGACACATGCAAATTCCCCTATCATTTTAAAATGTCTATAACTTTTTTTACGACGTTTTTATTGAAAAACAAATTCACCATAATAACGAGTGTCTTTTTATCTTTCATATGAGTACCATATTGTAATATAAAATTTAAAAAAAATTAGTGGGTTTTTTACAAATTGTGTTTTACCAAATTGTGTTTTACAAAATTGTGTTATACAATAGTATTTTTCATTGTGTTTTTTTCATTGTGTTTTTTACATTGTGTCATACAATTGTGTTTTTTCATTGTGTTTTATTTTTCATTGTGTTTTTTTCCATTATGTTTTTTACATTGTGTTTTTCATAGTGTTTTTCATTGTGTTTTTCCGGACTTTTCCGGCGAGGTGGTGGCGGTGGGTGACGGTTGTGGTGGCGGTGAAGTGGTGGTGGTGGTTGTAGAGAGTAAATATGTAATTGGGTTTTATGTAAGTGGGTTTTTGAAATTAATGTAAATGGGTTTTTGAAATTAAATTAAGTGTGTTTTGATATTTAAGTGTTAGACTAAAATACCCTCCTTTCTAACCTTCTTAAAAAAATCAAACTTCTTATTTGAACCTAACCCACATAATATATAAGAAGAAGAATTTTGATAAAATCTGAAAATGATTATAACATAATATATAAGAAGAATTTTCATGGCAGTCGAACCCTAAGTAGCACGGAAACGGGTACGGGACCAGAATATGGGGACGTTACGGGTACGGGAAACAGCAAAAATCAAAAATCCAAGATACGGGTATGACTAGAGTACAACAAAAAAAAAATAAAAAAATTACAAATATTAAACAAAGTTGAAAATAGATTTATACTAATATAAAGTACAAAAAAAAAACTATATCAACCATTTGTAATTAATTATCAATAAAAAATAAATAAATGCATAATTTTTATCTAAATATAGAGTCAATTTTAAGCATCTTATGTATAAAATTATAAGTTGAGGACCAAATGTAAACTAGTCTAGATAGAGAGGGTTAAATTTATAAATGCATAACCTAATTTAACATTTTATGTAAAAGTTAACAAGTTTTAAGGGCTAATATAAACAAGTGAAAATCAAGGGTTAATATTAAAACTAAATTTATTTAACCCTAAAAGAAACTAACACACAGGCTAGGCCATAGCCTACTTTCTTCTTCCTTCTTCTTCATTGGTTTTCCGGTGCCGGAAATATTCGCCGGATTATGCTATATGGCCGCTCCGTCATGTTATTGACTATAGAAACGTCTCGGAATCGTTTGTTGACCGTCCCCATTAACGGGTTCGTTTAGGAAACGTTTCCAACGCGTTTCCGTCCCCATGCCGTCCACGGGACCGGTACTCTAACCTCCATGCCGTCCCCGTGCATCAGAGGTCGAACCAAAGCTAGGTATCTTTACAAGCCTTTAGTCTAGTATAATATATACTCATCTATGCTGTCTTTGATCCGGTGGGTTGATTCTAAGAGAACCAACCGTTTAGTCTTTACCATTTATATAATCTTTTTTTTTTTTTGAAATATGTAGTTACCTAAGGGTATTCAGTCGTAAACCATCTTTATTATTTTAAAATTTTTAATACAAATTAATAATTTTAAAAACAATAAAAAAAAACAAGTTCAAACTTAAATCACCAAACCAACAGGTTGGGCTGACACACATAACTTGGCCGGTTTGATTAGCCGTCTTCTGAAATCGTAGCAAGAGGCTCAACCCAAAATTTTCGTCAAAATCGGCCAAATTTTGGTTATTGTTAAAATATTTGTTGATTATATGAGAGTTTTAAGTAAAAAAGAAATACACATATAAAACACACTAAATTTGAGTTTATAGCTATTAAGGTAAATTTAACAAGATAACCACCTTACACTTCTTGGTATAAACTAATAGCTAATCTCCACAGGTAACGCATCACTGAGCAAGGTAATAATCATTTTTTTTCTAGTTATATGTAATTACATAAAAGCTTCAAACTAATGTTGGTCCAGTTTTTGATAAACCTTTGGATTATCCAAGGCTAGTAGGAAAGCTAAATTACTTGACCCGTACTTGACCTTATTTAGCTTTTTGTTGTTCAATTTTTGAGTTAGTTCTTGATGATCAACTAATTTCTCACTGGGGTGTAACTTGCCATACTCTTTGTTATGTGAATTAAGGGGTACTTCTTCACAGAGATTGTTTCTCAATAACAAGCCGAATTTAACTGTCACAGCTTATTGTGATTCGGATTAGTTTTCATGCCCTAATTGTCTCACAATGATAATTAGAGAATTCTTTTGCAATTGATCTATTTTGTGCTATCTTCTTATACTATTAAAGCAATAAGTTTTTGAACACTTGTACCCATCCTATTTTTTAATTTCTCTAACTTCCAAAAATACGAATCATTCTCAAATTTTCTTACTAATATAATAATTCAATAATAAATTAATTTTATATCCATAGAGTCACTCGTTTTGTTTTTGTTTTAACCCGATTACAAATTTTAGTATAACAAAATTACTCATTTTA
The DNA here is from genome assembly GCF_021521415.1 of Bidens hawaiensis. Lineage (NCBI taxonomy): Eukaryota > Viridiplantae > Streptophyta > Magnoliopsida > Asterales > Asteraceae > Bidens > Bidens hawaiensis. The sequence continues at coordinate 105,454 of NW_027505649.1, forward strand.
TTATACATAATACTTAAAAAACATTCCTTTCATTTCAAAAACCCTATTTTCTATTATCAGAGAGCCATGATTTTCATCCCAGTCCAGAAACCCTGCCGTCGTCACTTCTCCATTTTCAACCCCTACTTTAGAAAATCAAGTTTGTAGGTTCTAATTCGTCATCTTTTATATTCAATATTTCATTCTATTGTTTGTTTTTTAATTGATTTGATATGATGTATGTTTGTTTAAGTCATATATTATTGTTAATGAACTAAATATTCAAATAATTAGGTTTTGTAAGTTGTGGTTTTGTTACCTACTGAGTATTGCCTACCAAAAAGCTTACATAATATATATTTTTTTTTTTGCTAGTAACAAGTTATGTTTGTTTAATTCATATATCATTGTTTATGAATTAAATATTTAAATAATTACTAGCTGCAAATTGTAGCATCATTAGTTAGGTAATACAAGAAATGTCTGAGAACAATTAGGCCACAAACTTTGGTTCGAAATATATTAACAAAATTTTCTCCTTAATCAATAAGCACATTCAATCTTCTGTTATGCTTTAAAAACTGTTTTCAATAACAAGTTATGTTTGTTTAATTCATATATTAGGGTTAATAAGTTAAGTATTCAAATAATTTGTAACCGCAAATAGTGGCTTCGTTAGTTACTTGACTATTGTCTACCAAAAATTAAGGCACAAAATTTGATTAAAATTATATTAACAACATTTTCTCCTTTGTTAAAAGATACCTAGAGCATTTCATTATAATATCAATTATTAATCTTAATTTCCTTATATAATCCGATTACAAGAAACTAATATCGCAGTTCCTAACTTCACTATGTAAGGTTTATACTATTTAAGTTTACAGTTTTTATTCATTCATATACAATATACATTATTGGTGGGTTATACACTTTTAGAGTTGTAACATCTAGGAAAAACCCATATACCGAACGAATATCGAAACATATAAGCTAATTTTTTAAATGACAATAACGCTATAACAATAAAAATAACAAAACTATAGTAATGAATTTAAATACAATAATAGCTAACCACTAACCGATGATTCTACAACTCTCTTAGCATTCATGACAACAAATTGTTTGATCACATATTCACAGCTTATATTATCCAAATATCCAATCGTTCGACCAAAAACGGAACAACCATAAAATTAAATAATCAAATAGTTAAATCTTAAAATCATACCCTGGTGAGTCACTGAGTTGGTATGGCGGTGGTCGGTGTTCTGTTCAGTGCTGGAGATGGTGGTGACTGGTGGCAGGGAACTAAAGAAGGTGGGTTGAAACTTGGAAGGGGGAACGAGAACGACGAAGCGTTGCCCGAGGCCTTATTTAGATCGATGCTTTCTTTTATTTTTTTTAATTGATTATTATTGATTTTGCCATTTTGGTTTGGCCCAATAACCTAAATTTTAACCAATGAATTTAGAATAAAAATTTGTTTGGGCCTAATAATTTTAAGAGAGATCAAAATTCAATTATAATACATAAGAATTATTTTTTTAAATACATATAAAAAATCTATATAACAAATTTTTGGCTCTAGAAAAAAAGTGTCCCGGATGAAGATGTGGCTCGCACACCTTCAAGGCCGGGCATGAGAAGTATACATACAAGATGTGTACTTGTGGGAAAAAAGTTTCATGCGCCAGTCTAATTACGCAACTTCTGACAACTAATGCACGCAATTAGACAATGCATCTTCAAGGATTGTATATGCGTAATCAAACAAAATACAAACCTTTTGGATCTGGTGGATCCTTGGAAGCACATCGAAATAGACTTAAAACACATCATTGCTACAGATTTTTGGCGCATTGTTGTACAATGTGCACTAGCCCTTAAATAAAAGGTCCTTTTGAATTATTACAATAATATATTTACATTAAAGAAAGCATGTTCGATTTTATAAAGGTGAGTTGGGTGTTCTAGAACTACCCAATATATCCAAATAATACTAGTCATCCAAATTCACCTCATTTTTACCAGAATGTACATAAAAGTATTTGAATTGATCACGGCTGTATTCCCAAACTACCCAAGTACCCGAATGTGCTTTTCAACACACATCAATCATTATTCTTTCGGTTCACGAACCCAATTCCGCTATGATTTCACTACTCAGTGTGCAAAGAGTAGTGCTCCCAAACTATCAATCACACTACCCAAAATGCCCCCCCCCCCCCCTCACCTATACACAAAAAAAAATCTAAAATATATAACAGTTATTTACGTCTTAAATCTTGATTAGTCATCACCACCTTGGTGGGTGTTCACTGTGTTTTAGAGTCTCATTAAATGAGAGGAGGGGAAAGAAAAAAAATTAGGAGAGAAAAGAAATAAGATGAATTTTTTTTTTTGGAAGGAAAATCAAGAAATTTAAATATTTTATGTGTTCCCGAGTTGAGAGGAAAAGAAAGGAAGGTAATAATTTTACTATTATACCCTTTAAGTAAAACTAAAATAAAATTAGTTTTTAGGGTAATTTAATAATTGATATGATTTTCTCTCCTAATCTCTCCAATTTGGAAGGATGAATATATGTTTAAATTTTTTAATATTTTTCTTTCTTTCCCCTCCCATTCTCTCCTTAAGAAAAATCCCTGGAACATGATATTTTAACATTTTTTCCCTCATTTCCTTCTACTCCCCCTCATTAAATGAGACTCGGGAACACAAAGTTTCCTTCTGTCTAGGTTTGAATCCTAGCTTATGTACACGCTCTGAAATATATAAGCAACACCATCGTAAGGAGGATTCAGCTTAGATAATGGAATATATATGGCATGTGATATGGCATTTTGAGAGAGCCACCTTTGATAATGTGACAATACGATTTCAAAAAAAAAAGAAAGAAATGAAAAAAACCAGTCCGGCTTTATTGAAGGCAAATTGTAAATAAATAATCTCATCTTTTTTGTATTGGCTGATAATAATCTCATCTTTAAAAGTTATTACCAATCGTCCAACCTTTCAACTATTTTTGTCTCAATAGACATTCGTTAAAAAAACACTTAACGTCGTTAATTAAGTTTTTTACCGAGTTCCAAACCGATGTTTTAGGGGTTTTATAGAAAGAATGATGCGAATCGACTGATATAAAACTTATCTCGATACGGTGATTCAAAAGACTTAATTTTTGTTAATTGGAAATTCGAACACCTGAATTAAAACACTATTTCGTCGTTCGGATCAACGTTTCGAGATAGGTTTTACATTAGTCGATTTGTATCCTTCTTCCGTTCATGAGCCCTAGAACTTCGGTTTTGTTTAACCGGATACACGGAATTGGGATCTCTGTCATAGACAAATCTTTCTATCGGTTGAAACTCGAAAAAACTTAACAACGCTGAGTGTTTTTTGACGGAGGTCCATTGAGACAAAAATAGTTGTACTGTTGGTAGTGATTTTAGATGAGATTATTATCGGTCAATACACACAAAATGTATAGTTATTTATTTTCCAATTTGCCTTTATTGAATTACGAAACAACCAGTTTCTTAAACTGTCCCTATAAATACTTTGAACCATCTTTTCTTTCCTTCCACCATTAAACCCTCATATTGTACTTTAGACATGCTACTAATCAGAAGCTCATCAATTCCCTCACTCACTTCATGGTACCAACAACAAACTCCTAAACCATTCTCATCGTCACAAGAACCCGATTTCATTCATTTAATCCACAAACCACCCACACTTTCATTGCATTCACCCAACAAGATCATCAGAGCCTCATCAACACACTGATTTACTCACTCTTTCACTCAACACTTCAAACTGTTTGAGTTCGGGTTTGGATGCCGATGAGGTGTGTGAGTTACAGGTTATGGTGTATGGGTCCGGTGGAGGAAGTGGTGGTGGGAAGATTTGCAGTGGTGGTGATAATGGTGGTTATGATAATGGTATAGATGCTTATTACCGGAATATGATTGAAGCGAACCCGAATAACTCGTTGGTTCTTGGAAACTATGCTAAGTATTTGAAAGAGGTAACATTAATTTCAATTGATATTAACTCGCTAAAAACTCAAAACGAGTCAAGTTCAAATGAGCTTGAGCAGGCTCACGAGTTTGAACCACTCTATTATTATATAATATATTAAATAAGTATTTATATGATAACTATTATTATTACATATAAATTGACAATAAATATAACTAAGAACGATATGCTATTTTTATAGTTATAGCACAGCTCGAAACAAGTCGAGTTCGAGCTCTCTAAGTTTTAGTAGGGCTAAGTGAACAGAGCCGGGGTGGGCTCGGAATTGACTTGTTTATCTTAACAAGCTGAAAATAAAGCTCGAGTCAAGTTCAAGGTGTTGCTTTGAACAATCCTAGTTTTAACTTTTGATTGATAATATCAAACAGGTTCGAGGTGATGCTTTGAAAGCCGAAGAGTATTGCACTAGAGCAATACTAGCTAACCCGAGTGACGCAACTGCTTTGTCAATGTATGCTGATTTGATTTGGGATACACGAAAAGATGCATCGCGTGCACAGAGTTACTTTGATCAAGCGGTTAAAGCTTCTCCAGACTATAGGTAATACAAACATCTTGATTTTGATGGTATTTTTTTATGAACATTGTTTGACAATTAGTGTTTGCTTAATGATGATACAGTTATGTTATGGCTGCTTATGCGCGGTTTCTTTGGGATGCGGATGAAGAAGAACCAGACATGAACCTAACAACACCGAGTTTCGTTCATGAGGCTGCTTCACAACAGTTTTCAATTGTTTCCGTGTAGCAGGGATGACGAATCGTATAATAACAAAGATATTGTGTAGTGATCGTCTAACTCGTCTTCAGCGCATTATGTCTTGTTATTTTTGATCGATTATGAGATTTTTGAGTTAAAGATGACACTATTTCAATTAATATACAATAGTTCCTAATTTATTATGAGAGAATTAAGTTGATTTGTAATTAGTATGTGATAAATGTAATAAAATGATTCAATGATTTGTTATTAATTTGGTAAATTTCTTAAATGATACTACAATATTTGTTAAATATCATATATTTTGTAACTGCTTATGATCAAATTAAGCCAATTGTAATTAGTATGTGATAATAAATGCAATAAAATGATTCTATGTTTTGTCATCAATTTTTTTAGGACTAATAATTAATCTTTATTGACACTATAATATATTGTTATACTAAAATTTAAAATCTTAGAATAAGTTAATCTAAAAGTTGTGGAAGATAAAAATAATCAATATATAACCAACCTTAAAACACATTTGACCTATTCCCTTAGCTGAATTTCTGGATTTGTATCGCTTGTATAAAAAAAATGTCATTTTACTTGTTCACTCTTAGCTGAATTTTAAATTTGATCCGTTTGAGATGAAACAACTTGAATTGGTATAAGTAGTTTAAAATAGGCATGTTCATGTATGCGGTGATATACCGGGATGATTGATGGCTTGCAAGTTGCAACTATGGTTCCATGAATCTTTTATATGTATACTAATACAAGAAAATAAATATAGATGGTCTACAACTTGTTTAATCTAGATAGTTGTTAAGGATACCAATTTTGTGGCAACTATGTATTTGTGACATTAGTTTATCATTCATGAGGCCCTAGACCAGCCGTTTAAAGGAATGAAAAGGACATTCAGATTTGTCTCTTTTTAACCTTGATGTTGTGACATTAACATTCATTAGTTGGTTCACTTGCTTTGAAATGGAAATTGTGGTTGCTAGGAGTATACATACCATTGATCTCATCAAGCCGAATATCACAGGTGCATATGAGCAACACTGAGTTTCATCCATGAAGCTTCACAACTGTTTCCAGTTGCTGCTGCATCAAGGAGATGCCGAATAGTATTAATAACGATAAGAGATATTGTGTACTCAGTGTCTTACTTGTCTTCCTTATGCTGTTTCTTATAGTTTTTGATTGATTGTCATTTTTTATTTCGAGATGATCGTATTCTATCAATAAACAATAGTTAACTTAATATGACCAAATTCAACTAATTTTATTATTAGTGTTGTTTGATAAATGTAATAAATTTGGTAAATTTTTTTCTTTGTTATCAATTTGGTAAATTTTTTGCTTTGTTCATTGTTGTTATCATAAATAGAATCGATATGCTCAATTGCTCGGCTTGGAAACTTGGAACGCATGATCGCATCTAATAATTGTGTTTACGACAAATAAATATACTAATATATTGTTTTCCGTAATAACAGTGCCGGCCCGTGGGCCAGCGAAATGAAGTTAGGGCTTTAGGCCCTAAAGCCCACACTTAACTAAGGCCTCAAAATAAAATTAAATAAAACATTATATATTGATATATATTAAATCGGAGGGTTAGAAACAAAAATAATAGTTGGTCTAGTTGCAAGCCAATGTGTTGGCAGTGTTGCTTGGTGGTAAGTCACAAGTTTGAGACCGGTTACCAACACATTTTTTTTTATTTCTTTAACACAATTGTCTAGAAAGAACCACAAAATCTCATTTTGATTTAGGCTTTCAACATCAACATCATTGAGGCGACCCTGCGCAATAATCTTTGAATAAACTAATCTCAAAGGTTCGTAGACAAGACGAATGGACCTTGTACGACCTTCAACTCATTTGACCCGTTCCCTTTTTAGCTGAATTTCTGGATTGGATGTTTGGGCCGTTTGAGATGAGACACAACCTGAATCCATGGGTTCACAAGTAAATAGTTTGAAATTGGTGTATGTATCATGTATGTGGTGTGGTGATTGAGGGCCTTGAACTTAATTTAGTAGGACCATAGGAATTTGAGTCACTGGCTTCAAGTTGCAAGTTGCGACCATGGTTCATGTATCTTTTATATACATACTAAATTACTAATATAACACAAATAAATATTAGATGGTCTACAACTTGTTTAATCGAGATTCTTGTTAAGAATACTTTGATTGTTATGTCAAGTGGCAACTGCCTATGACACTGACAGTGTAATAATAGTATGGTTCGTTTAATGAGGACCTAGACTCTTTTGTTTAAAGTTATGAAGAAGACATTGGATTTGTCTTAACTTAGATATCGTGACATTAATATTCATCGGTTGGCTTACATACAAGAAACTAGATTATCTTGAACTATCCGCTAAGAGAGCCAGAAATCAACCCAGTCCTTAAAAGCCATTACAATTGCAGTCATTTTCTAATTTTAACACCTGTCAGATACCCATCGGTTAACACCACAAAGGAATGCTGGGCCGTTTCCAAGATTTTGAGTGCTCAAATAATAATGTTTAATGTCAAATAGGTTTGTTCAGATTTTTTGGGTTCTTTCAACCAATTTTAGCCCAATTAACTAAGATTAAAGAAACATAATGTATATAATTATTTGAAATATTTCAGGCCCCTTACCGAGACCGTACTCTAAACGCTGGCCAAGCCCTATATGGAATATGAGATGGCCCTAAGGATTGTTAGGTATTCCCAAGGGGTGATACGCGCAATCCGTTTAACCTTAGATTTTTATTTTAGCTTTTTGCGTATTATTACATTACCTTTATAAATTAATAAACACAATTACATAAATAAATTGCAACAAAACAAATTCATTTAACTACTTTTTTAACTTAACATTATAAACTTTTTATAGAAAAAACCGATTCCGGGTTATTTTTCGGGTCTGGTTCCGGGTTCGTGTTTTTTGTGCACCTCTAGTGTAGAATATAGAATCTTTCATAAGAAGGTGTAAAAGTTGGGCTTGGGCCTAAGCTTGTTTATAACAATTAGCATAAATTTTAATTGTTTTATTGGTAAATTGCTAACATCAAACCAACTGATCGGTGTGTCAAACCATGTAATTTTAAGTTTACAAGTTGATATTGATAAAATATATCGCCGAGTTATATACCTTCCATGCCCCCATCATGTATGAAAATGAGATTATAACATAATATATGAGAAGAATAATTTTCACCGCAGTCGAATCTAAGCTAGGTATCTTTACAAATCTTTAGTCTAGTATAATATATACTCATCTATGCTATCTTCGATCCGGTGGGTTGATTTAAGATGTGTGGGTTTATCGTCAGTACCACCAGATTCTTTCTCTCTTATAATCTTATTGGTGTTTCAGTTATGCAGAGATCATTATGGTGGTTTGTGTGTTTACCTGCAATTTGCTCGGCTGAGGTTAGTATTGCTCACAACCTGCTTGCTGAAATGCATGTGTTCTTAACTTTTTTTGGTACATGTGATTGTGCTTCTCTTTAATTTGTTAGTGTCAGCTTTGTGCTTTTGTTTTTTTTTTTTTTTTGATTTAGTTGAAGAATAGAATATGGATGAATTGCTTTGCTCAACTTCTAATTAAAAGGAAAAAAAGCCCTGTAAGAGATAGAATTATAAGATAAAATATATTATAGATAAATTTTCAATTATATAATAGTTAATATTTCTGAGTTTTTTAATCGGTTGTTGATTAACCGTAGAAGGAAATCAGCGGACCTGATATGGAAATTTGAAGATAGCAGGGGTATTATCTGAGTGTTGGCTACAGATTTTTGTGAAAAAAATCAAAATCTACTATAGCAAGTTTGGTATTTTCAGATTTTGTAAACGGATCACCATATTACACTGAGTTAGCAACCAAATTGGAGATCACACTGAGTTAGGTTGCAACAAATTTTGCACTAGAAAAGAAATTATATTGATCTGCAAGTGCAGATACTTACTTGAGTGTAAGTAGCAAAACATGTAACTCATCATCATCATCATCATCATCATCGTACTCAGTATATCCCACCAATAGCAAAGCTATGGTAGGGTCTGAGGAGGGTAAGATGTAGACAGCCTTACCTCTACCCCCTAAGGATAGAGAGGCTGCTTCCGGTGAGACCCCCGGCTCGATAGTAGTTTTGCATCAAGCCTTGGACATAAGGCACATAGCACTCAATCATCGGGACACCGGCTGATCGGTGCATGTACCCTTGTCTTTCGGCTATCAACGCCACTACATGATGCCTGATTAACCGTCCGTCACTTTTAACGTTATTTTCACGAGATTAGTAAAATAACGTCAAAATTAGTGCAATTTCACTTTTACCCACCCGAGGGTTCACACATACATACATCATATGTGCGCACCGCAAGCAGGGCTTAAAACATGTAACTCAATAGCCAGATTTAAATTGCTAATTGAGAACATCAAATTACAAAATCTGAAAATACCAAACTTGCTACTGTTAATTTTGAATTTGTTCACAAAAATATGTAGGCAAGACTCAGTAATTCACTACTATCTCCTAATTTCCGCATCTCTCTCGCTGATTTTGCTATGCAATTAATCAACCGCCTATAAAAAAGCTCGAAATGTTACAAAGCTATTTCTTTTGCTTTTTGGTATTGGTATGGGTGACTACTGTCGGGCACAGTTCTTAGTCTGTCAAGGCTGGTAGCGTTTCTCTGTGATTCGTGTGTAGGTGGTTTGTCATTGGCGGTTTCATAGAGCTCTTTGTTAGTGTTGCCAGGTTTGTTAATGCAATTAATATTTGCTCTTTTTATCAAAGCCATGCATATAAGTTAACATTAACAATTTAATGATGTTGGATTTTGGTTGCTATATTGTTTTTGGACATGTATGCTTCAAGTTTAGGCTGTTTCTGTAGTTTTAGTAGTCATCTTTTTTTGTTGAAGGTTTAAGTGGGCGGTGATGGAGGCTTGCTACTTGACATGGCAGCTTTGGTTGCAACTGTGGGAGCATTGAGCCGTGTTTCAATGGCTATGTCAATGAAGAGTTGTGTATTTGGATTTGAGCCTCTTGGTTTGTAATGACTAGAATGATCTGTAGACATGAGTGATATGAGTCAACTGGTGTTATTTTTTATTTGTTTTGTAATGACTACGAAATTTCTAGACACAAACCCGCGCGTGCGCGGGTTATAAAACCTAGTTTATTGTTAAAATATATGTTGATTATAAGAGAGTTTTAAGGAAAAAGGAAATACAAATATAAAACACACAAAATTAAGTTTACAGCTCTTAGGCTGCGTGCTATAGTGGGGGGCTTTGAAGCCCCTTCACAGTGCCATGTCAGCGTCATGTGGGGACCGGGGGCATCGAAGCCCCAGGGCATGATGCCCCTCTATGGTGAGGAGGCTTCGAAGCCCAACCTTTTCTATTTTTTTTTATTTATAAAACAGAAAAACCAATACAATAATATATAGTACAATATTTAAAAAATACAATAATACTAAAATACAAAATAAATTAAATAAAAAAACATATAAAAAAATTAAAGCTATTTTTAGTCGTCGTCCTCGCTGTCATCTTGCTTATTACTCTAAAGATGTTCAACCAAATCCGATCGAAGGCTGAAATTCGTTTCCTTTTTTCGTGTTTTTAATAAATTAGCAAGTTTCTCATCATCGTTTAGTGTACAGATCGGCTATGGCTCATCGTTGTACTCGTCTTGGCAAATGCTCTACCCGAGTCCTCCAATATCATATTATGCAAGATAATGCGAGTGTACATTATGTTTCTTAACTTATCCATTTGTAGAAAACGAGCTGGTTGTCTAATGATAGACCAACATTTCTTTAATACACTGAATGCCCTTTCGATGTCTTTTCTTGCCGACTCGTGTTTTTTCTTGAAATACTGACGTTTTTCGTCAGTCGGGTACGTAAAGGTAAGAACCAACGTGGCCCACTCCGGATAAATACCGTCGACTAGATAATATCCGTATTCGTAGTTGACATTGTTCGTGGAAAATGAGATGTCGGGTGATACTCCGTCTGTGAGGCGGTCAAAAATAGGGGACGCATTAATCACAGCTACATCATTGTTTGCACCAGGCATCCCAAAAAACGCATGCCATATCCAAAGATCAAATGATGCAGCCGCCTCAAAAATAACTGTTGAGCCATCATGATCACCCTGATGATATTGACCTTGCCAAGCAACATGACAGGCTTCCCATTCCCAATGCATGCAGTCGAGGCTACCAAGCATCCAGGGAAAACCATGTCTTTGATGATGCACCTCGTATATTTTTTGTACGTCGCTTTGAGTTGGCTTCCTCAAATATTTTTTATGATATAGTTATGGAATACCTAAGTTTAACAAATTTTATGAAATTCATGCTTAAAATGTTACGGTTTTGAAATAAATAATTAGAATATTAATACTCACATTCGCAGAATGTGTGAAGTGCTTCACGAGCCACTGTCTCTGACATCTGTAAGTACTCTTCCATAGCGTCGCTCGCAGTCCCGTACGCTAGTTGACAAATTGCCGCCGTGCATTTTTGCGTTGTTGAATATCCTGTTTTACCTCTCGCGTCCGCCCGTTGTTGGAAGAATGCATAAACGCTTTCTAAATCACCAACTATTCGTAAAAGTAGTTGGCGACTCATCCGAAAACAGCGCCGAAATCGTTCCGAATCAAAAGTCGCGTCCGGCGAAAAATAATCATTCATCAACTGGTCATGCGCACCTATGCGATCCCGTTGAAGACGAGGCTGTCTTTTTAGTAGTTGTGAGCTTTCGCAATGCTGGACTACGAGTTGGGCAGCCTCTAGAACGACACTAAATATCGCTTCATCCTCTGAATCCGAATTGGAAATATCGTCGATATCGGGCTAGAAGACGGGTGTGAAAGATGAGTCGGAAGACATATTTGGGGAGAAAGTTTTATAAAGTTTAAATAGGAGAATGGGATATGTGTAGAGATTGGTGAATGGTATATATATATATATGTGTGTGTGTGTGTGTGTTTTATATTATTTAATTTTTTTTAAACGGTATTATAGCCATTGGTGGTGGGCCCCCCACCTCACCCCCCTTCCGCGCCCAGCTTCCCCTCCACCTCTCCCCCACCGCGCCCCTCAATCCGCGCCCCATAACGTTCAGTCTTAAGGTAAATTTAACAAGATAACTACCTTACACACAGTTCTTGGTATAAACCAATAGCTAATCTCCACGAGTAACGCATCACTGAGCAAGGTAATGATCATTTTGCTCTTTCCAATTATCTGTAATTACATAAAAGCTTCAAACCAATATTGGTCCAGTTTTTGATAAACCTTTGGATTATCAAAGGCTAGTAGGAAAGCTAAATTACTTGACCCATACTCGACTTTATTTAGCCTTTTGTTGTTCAGTTTTTGAGTTAGTTTTTGATGATCAACGAATTTCTCGCCAGGGTGAAACTTTCCATATTCTTTGTTATGTGAATTAAGGGGTACTTCTTTACAGGGATTGTTTCTCAATAGCAAGCCGGATTTAACTGTCACAGCTTATTGCGATTCTGATTAGTTTTCATGCCCTAACTGTTTCACAATGATGATTAGAGAATTCTTTTGCTATTGATCTATTTTGTGTTATTTTACAATAAATAGAAACAATAAATTTATAGTAAATTACAAGACATAACAAAGGAAATGATAGATAATTATGGGCTAGTGATTCGCTGTAAATGAGCATTGATTATGCCTCGGCTATGATGGTTGATTGATCCCATAATCTTTTCCTTTTAAATTCTTTTCAACACTAATACCCGATGATCTATTAGACCTTCCACATCAAGGGTATCCATGGCTTATGTGGAGGAAATTTGTGAAAAGGATGGAGAAGACAAGTGTTGTGGAGGTTGAGGTGGAAGTAATCCATCTTTGAGAATCCTTTATGATGGATGATGAAGAATGATAGTTAGTGGGTCCATTTCTTTTTCATCTTTTTTCTTTTTCTTGAACTTGAATTTAGAATAATTTACAAAAACAAGTTAATTAAATCACAATAAGACAATAAGTTAACATATGAAGTGGTTGGTCAGAGGAAGACTATATACATCAAGCTAGGACGAATTTTATTCAAGATCCTACCAATAAGAAAAAACAACCCTTCACATATGAATACACTAGTTCTGCTTCGGATGCCAACTTTGGCAGTACTCCTGAATTTGGAATTTCACTTAATAGCGAGAACGATGATATTCCAGAAGAACAAGTTCCACCCTCTCGTCCAATGGGGAGAGACAAGGCCAAATTAAAGGCCAAGCAAAAGGGTAAGGCCACGAGTTCATGTGATTACGAAGCAATAAAGTTAAGTCTTGTTGAAGAAATAGCAGAGACTAATCGGGAAAAGAAGAAGGTGATTGAGCAGTTTGATAATAAAATCGAGAAATTCTACGAGCTGGAACAAAAAAATTGGAGAATTATCTGGGAAAGCAACGAGAATGATGCATGCATGCGTTATACTACATAATATGATAATAGAGGATGAAGGCCGTGCTGTAATTAACTGAGAAAGCAACGAGAATGATCCTGAACCAATTATCTACCACCAAGGAGCACCACCATAATTTTAAACACGTATGCAAAGGTTTCATAGTTTACGTAACCAAGAGGCCACCAAGCAATACGTAACGATCTAGTGGAGCATATTTGGGTGAATAACCATTAGTTATATTTTTGTCGACTTCATATTGTATTTTTTATTTTATTGTATTCTTGGTATTTTTTATTTAATTTAATGCAATTTTATTTGTATTTATATTTATTTTATAATTATTTGTTAAATAAATTTCATATAAATAATAAGATTAAAAATATAAAGTTATTGGTGATGTGGAAATTATGAGGATGTTTGTATGAAGAATGGATATGTTATTGTTGCAGGTAAAAAGTGTTTGTGGAAAGAATGAATGAAAAGCTGATGTGGCATGCTAACTAGGCTGTTTGTGGAAAACATTTCCTGAACTGATGCGAACGGTCTTAATGGTTATTTCATTTCTGTGGGAAGCAGTCATATTACGTACTTCAAAGTCCAAGAAACAAGCCACTATTTCACTTAGTTCTGCTGAAGCTTAGAACGCAGAGGAGTTAGGTTGGTTAACTCGTCTATTTTCCAAGGACATACTCCTTTTCCATTTAAATGTGATTGTCAAGTTGCTATTCACCTTGCTAAAATTCATGTTTTTCATGAACAAAGTAAACCCGAGAAGCTTCAAGACGGTTTAATTATCTTGTCTCACTTCAGATCTACTTCGGATCTACTTGCGGATTTGTTTGCTAGAAGACTTATAAGTCTTTACCTTACGAATCTCATTTCCAAGTTGGGGTGGCTGGGATATAAAATTTCTTTTGGATCGAGAGATGTATATTGCATTAGGATCAATGGTTTTTGTTACAAGAAACACAAGATACAATCTTCTATCACGTAGGCCTCTAATCAAGCCAAAGTTAAAATAATATAATATGGAATGTTCCAACTGATAAGGTAAATGGCTAACTGGAGGTGCAAGATTACGGCCAAAATACCCAGCATAGTATACGACGAGGATTATTTTTTCTTTACTCCCCCTTAAGTTGGAGCGTGGAGGTCATGAACACTCAACTTGTCAAGTAAGCTTCAAAGTCGTTGTGTTCCCAAGGGCTTTGTCAAAAGATCAACGATTTGTGTCTTGGTGTCAATTTTCATGGGTCGTATTTCTTTGGACTCGACACGTTCACGGACAAAATAACAGTCCATCTCAACATGTTTAGTCCGTTTGTGAAAGACGGGATTGCTGACTATGTGACGGGCCGCTTGATTGTCACAAAATAGAGATGTTGGTCCGCAGTAGGTATATCAAGAAAATGTAACAGTCACCTTAGTCACAATATTTCACTAACCACATTTGCCATTGCTCGGTATTCGGCTTCAACCAACATTGTGACACAACGGACTGCTTTTTCAATTTCCATGAGATAAGGGTTCCTCCCAACATTATAAGACAACCGGTTTTGGATCATCTTGTGAATGGACATCCAAGCCAATCTGAGTCGCCGTAAGCAATGAGCCCGATTCCACTGTCTTTAGGAATGAGAATTCCTTGTCCCGGTGTGGCTTTAAGGTATCGAAGAACTCGGTTCGCTGCCTCCATGTGGCATTGTCTTGGGTCACTCAAAATTGACTTAAGACTTTTACGGCGTAATTGATGTAAGGTCTAGTGGCTTGTAAGTAAAGAAGCTTGTCAACTAGTCTTCGGCATTGGTGAGGGTCTGTTCGCGGTTCTTCGACAAATTTGCCAAGTTTTAAGTTTTGTTCCATTGGAAATGGACTCGGTCTACACCCCAACATGCCCGTCTTCCAAAATGTCAAGCATGTAATTTCTTTGACTTAACACCATTCCTTCTTTAATTCTAGCAACCTCAATCCCAAGAAAAAACTTTAAAGAACTAAGATCTTTAATTTTGATTTTTTTTTATCTCAAAAAGCCTTTATGTCATGTATGTTGTTCAAGTTATTTCCCATGATGAGCCGTCGTCAACATAGATTAGTGCAGAAACAAAAATATCCTTTTCTTAGAAAGCGAATAAAGAATGATCAGCCCGTATTTATTTGAAACCAATTCCCACTAATATAATGCTAAATATATATAATTCCCCTGTGTAGTTTGTATAATATTTTATTAGTTTTTGTTTGGTTTTTATTAGAGTTTGTATACTACTAACATATTTGTGTAATGTAGGTTCCGGAACTTGATTTTGGTTAAAAAGGGCGAAGAACAAGCTAAAATGAGCTAAAACGGAGAACCGGAAGGATCAGGAATGAACCGGAACAAACCAGGATTGAATCGGATTGGACCGGCCGCCCCACCCCCATCTTGGCCATGTCGCGTCGCACGACCAGGGGCTTTTGGGTTGGCCGCGCGGCGCCTAGAGCTTTATTTTCTAGAAAATTCCACGTTTTTGTCAGGGTTTTGGGCCTTATGCACTATATAAACACTTTTAACCTTAAATCTGAGATACCTAACAACTACTAGTCGTTTTGGATGAAATTTGGAGTTCAAGATTGGAGTTTTGAAGCTTTTGGAAGGCTCGGAATCATACGGTGACGTGCTAATTGATCAACAAGAAAGACTGCGGGTTTTATTGCCCTCAATCTTTCGTTTCTATTGTTTTTCATCGTGATTTTCTTTAAGTTTCCTTCGTTTGATTTTATAATGCTTGGTTAAACTTTATAGACTTTCTAGGTGTGATGAACCTTTGTCAAAGTTTGATTTTGATCGGGGTTTTTTAAGTTATGGCTTTATGAACTATGGAAAAGGTTTGACTATATTGAATTGATGCATATGTGTGATTATGATTATTTGATGAGTTTTATTATTCAATAGTTTTCTTGGTGATTGTTTATCATATAATAGGTTCCTAATAGGTCATATACTGTGTGTTTTTGACTAGTTTGTTTTTGATATGCATTAAAACCATATGAATAATAATAAGCAATTGAATAAACCTAAGTGTGTTGCTAATCTAAAGAGCTATAAGGTGATAGATTATTGATAGGTCTTTGTTGATTAAGATGGCTAGATTTAGTTCTTCGTATGGAGTCCGTCTAGGTTTGATTGGTTAACTTTGTCTATCGAGTCAATTATTTATATTAAACTGCCTTTGATTTCCGCACTGCAAGGTAGGATTTCACATAAAGGAATTTGTTCATAATTAATTAGGTGATCGTAAGGAAACTTAATATTTTAAACTGGTTTGCGTTAAAACTTATTAGAAACCTATAGGTGTCTTTTTGAGAAGGGTCAGGGTTCCTGTCAGGGTTTTTTTAAGCGTCTACTTTACGATCCCAGTTCCAAAACAAATATTTCCCGGTTAATTAATAACTGCAACTTAGGGGATTATAGCCTAGGTGATTTTTCACTATCATCTAATTAAAATCAAGTTAAATTGTCTTTTGTTTAAATTACTCGTTTCTTATTTAGTGTTTAATAATAGTTTAAATTTAGTATTTTAAATAAAAAACCCCTAATTAATATAAATAAATAGTCGTGTCAGTTAGTCGAGACTAATTTTCTAGTTAACGTAATTTAAAGAGTCTCGTGGGTTCGATATCTGGACTTATTTAGTTGTACTAGAGTCGACCGGTTCACTTGCCGGTTAGTAGTTTTAGTTAAGTTAAGAGTCTAGAATTATTACTTAGTGTCTGGATTAGCGTAATTTTAGTTAATAATTTTATAATTACTTTTAGCACATCACCCACCAAAGAGCTAGTAAACTTTTGGTACCAATTTCTTGATGCTTGTTTTAGATTGTAAAGAGACTTCTTTAACTTACAAACTCATGATCGTCAAGCTTGCCAAAACCTTGTGGTATTTTCGTATAAACGTCTTCGTCCGAATCTCCATGTAGAAAAGCGTTAGTGACATCAAGTTGGTGTATGTTCCAAACTCGTTTAACAACCACGGTTAAGAGCATTCGAACCGTAACCAATTTCGCAACAGGTGCGAAAGTTTCGTGAAATTCTACCCCCTCCATTTGAGTGAAACCTTTTGCCACAAGTCGAGCCGTATACCTCTCAATTTCTTCATTTGATTTGTATTTAATCTTGTAGACCCACTTTGAGTCTATTGCCCGCTTTCCTTTTGGCAACATTTTTGAAGTCCAAGTCTCATTTGTTTCAAGAGCTTGAATTTCTTTCTTCAAAGCTTCTATCCACTTCAAGTCTCGCACGACCTGGTTAAAATGTTTAGGCTCAAGACTTGAAGTAATGGCGGTTAAGAATGCTTTATGTGTATCAGTAAAATTATCATAAGAAATCAATGTGCTAAGGGATGCACCGTTGAGGACTTTTGATTGGAAATGGTTTGCTCATGGTCTATAGACGGGTGAAGCCGGATATCAAAATCTAGAAAATGCTTTGGAAGAGACCTGTTTCTTTTCTGCTTTGGTAAATCAGTGTTGTGCCCAGATTCTTCATTTTCTAATTCATCATTTTCAGTGGAATTTTCATGGAGGCCCAAATCACCTTCTGGTTGAGAAATATTTATGGGCTTTGACGCATTGGATTGGGGCCAATAGTTTCTTCTTCACTTGGCCCACCAGATTCTACATTTTGTGGCAACTCATCTTGGGTTGTTTCTACAGCCCATCTTTCTAATCATCACAATTTACTTCATTATGTAGCGATGACCCAGTGCTATTTGTTTCAATTATTTCTTCATATTTCCATTTATGATGAAATATAAAGACCTCTTCCTATTCTGTTTCATTATTAGCATATGGAAAAATATTTTCCATATATTTGACATCCCTTGATATAATTACTTTTTGACGTTGTGTAATTTCCGACTTAAGTTTTTGCCAAAAATGTCAATAATCAAAGTTCAGGGACTTAAAAAGAAAATTCTGATTTCATCTTTTCTTTCGTGACACGAAGATTTGACAAGACACATTTTGCGTGACCCGAAAGTGCTGGCACATAATACAAATTAGAGAATAAAACAACTCAGACTGAATACACATGTGTCTGGATCCAAACGTAACTGTTTAGCCTATACAGTCAAAGGCTACGTGGCCGCGGGCTAACGGTCATATCTAGTTCTCCAGAATGGGCTATGTGGCTCAGAGACTTGTGTGTGTAGGGCAGTGTTACAAATAACGGGTATAGCAATATATTTGCTGAGCTTGTCAAGAAAACTATATTTGTATTATAATTGTTATTTATATGCTTTTAAAGTCATAACAATTTACCAGCACATATCTGACGTATTTTATTCCCCATTGCATGTAACTAAGTTTGATGTAATTAGCAAGGATTAGAGTCGTCAAGAAGATAGAAGTTCGCACCGCATGATGGCTTAATTTTGTTATAAAAATCCTTGTAATATTAAAAACAATATTTTGTAAACATATACTTGGGTATATAATCCCCAAGTAAATTTTCAATGTAAATTAATTATTATAATAACTTTAAAGTCTTCCTTTAAAATTAACCCATAAACTCTGATATATTTACAAAACAGGTACCAACTATTGGTCACACTTATTGGCCCAAATTTGGGGTGTGACAAGTTGGTATCAGAGTCATCGGTTTTTTAGCGAATTAGGTATTATGATAATATTACCTAAGCTTTAACCTTAAGATTATTATTATTATTATTATTATTATTATTATTATTATTATTATTATTATTATTATTATTATTATTATTATTATTATTATTATTATTATAGGGATAAGATAGGATTGGTAATCTTTTCTATCCCTAAGACTAATTAAGTGCAGATGTCGTATGCTAACTACTTTCACCATAGACACCGAGTTGCTAGGAAATCTAACCCAACACCTATTCCAGATCCGCCATATATAGCCAGCAGCAATAACAATAGTTACTATACCAACTTTTTCGGCCGAGACAGCCGATAGTTCCTAACTTACCGTATGGAACCCAACCAGTATACTTACTGGGCAGTCAACAAATGCCGATCGAGATATCAGACGATACAGTTGGAAACATTCCACAACATTACCCGACAGAGGAAGTCGAAGTTCAAAGTAGGTTCAAACAGGAAATTTACACTGATTCATCCAGTTGGAAGAATTGCCATTTAGACCCAAGTAGGTGGCATTTCGGATCTCCACATCAGAATGTTCAATATTAGCAGGACCTAGTCACCGTATCCTAGTACAATCTCACATGTTAATGAATGATTCCTCTGATCCTGAAGAGGAAGAGGAAAATGAAAAATTTCATCCTCAATTCCCACCATAAATAGGCCCGATTCCAACAATCTCAGAACAAGCTAATGAAATACAAGAAGAGGTCCGTTCATACATATTCCCTAGTCAATAACCTTCAATCAATTTCAGTGATTGAAGGGTGTTCAGTGATTGAAGGGTGTTGACTGGTCAATTGCTTTAAAACCCGTTAAAGGGTAAAACAGTCAACAAGTTTGACTTTACGTTTTCTCATGCTTCTGATTAGATTCAACGTTCGGTCCAGAAGACTTTTATTCTCATAACAAAATTTTAAGGCTACTGACCAAAACCCGACTTCCGAATCGCTGTTCGGATTCTGGTCAGTACCAGCTCGCTTAAACGTTTAATTCAACATAACTAGAGTTCTACTCATCCGGTTGGATTGATTCTAGCGGCATTAAGTTCGTCTTTATTTATAGTTTCATATCACAAAGTTTCAGGTTCTTATATGTTATCTCGTTTGACGCGTATTGGACGACTCGCTTATCCGTTGACTCGTTTATTCTTAATTATACTCACTTGCTTTTAATATAAGGTGAGTTTTATCATTCCCCTATTTTACTCAATTTTTACAAACTTTTTGGGGACATATGCGTATATCATACTATACATACATATCTATATATACATACATATCAAAAATAGCAAACGTGTAATTATGTGTGACTATTCAAATCTACTTGTTATGTGCTTACTTGTTCATGTGCGCATTCATGCTTGGAGAGATCCCGAATATCCCCATGTATTGGGTTCTCAGTCTATTGATCACAGCCCAATTCTCTTGGCAATGGTCTTATTCTATTTATTTGCTCATAGTTGATTTACCAGCGCCGATTCGCTTGGCAATGGTTTAGTCGAAAATCTATTTTCTTATGGTTTGATTTCATTACCGTATTTATTATGTTTTGCTTATTTATTATATTAACATTATTTTGGTGTCAAAACTTGGTGGTAAAGTCACTCAACATGTTTGTTGACAAAACTCCATTTTCTACGCATATGTAGGTTGCCTGAGTTGAAGGATGGACACTTAGAAAGACCTTAGGATTATAATGAAGACATATATGGATTTAGACTTGTTGTATTTATTTATTTGAATTGTTTGGTTGTATTTGATTATTTTGTGTATTATTTGAACAAAATAATTAATTAGATATTGTCATTTATATTTATGGTGGTATCTTCGAGCTGTGAGCAATCGGATTACGCCCCGGCATTTCCGCCTTAGGTTGGGGTGTGACAGCAATGAATGATGGTCAGGATAACTTTTTGTTCCGGCGAGGGTGTCCGGTCGTCGGATCTCGTTTTTTTGGCGAGTGAGCTTAGATTTAAGAATGTGATGGCGGTTTAAATGGTGGAGTGAGGCAGCGGTGCTGGATGATGGATGCCCGACGGTGATGAATAGGTGATGGTTGGAGTAAGTTTTTCCGGCAGAAGGTGGCCGAACTTTGATGGTCCAGGAATGTTGGTGGTTGTGGCATGGTTTTCAGGTGCTCATCATCTTTATACGTCGGAATGTGGATAGCCGGTCAGAGCTCGATTTTCTGGCAACTTGGTGTTGTTGGATCTGGTTGGCGACGACAGTGATGATTTTCCCCATGGATATCAATGATTAATGATGGTGTCGGCTAAATAGAATGATAGGGTTTGAGTTTGAAGAGTGCTGGATATTCAAATGGGCCTATTATGTTGTCTTTTGTTTTCGGCTAGGCTCTTCATCAAAACTAATGTGGTCCAATATCTAATTTGAATGGGCTAGTGATAGTGTGGATCAATCTTTTATTTTGGGCCTGTTCAAACAAATATAATTCAACTACAAGTAATAGTGAACCAAGCCATATATTTGCAAGATATTTTTCGCCTAGTAAGTCATTTATTTTTCGAGTTGACCAAACTAACGAAAGTCAAATTTGTTCGGGTTTCGTCATTATTGGTCCGTGTTCAAAGAATATTGTTTATATGTTATTTTCAAGGCGTTCTGGAATTAGATCTTGAAAACGTGGGCTACGAGCATCCGAGATGCTTATTTATTGAGATGATAATTTTTAAACAAGTTGGATTTAATAGGGAATTAAATTGTTTAAGCTCTCAACCCGAAAATATGGGATACGAGTATCTGGGATACTTATTTATTAGGGGTGAGTTACTTAAATAATTTCATTCACGGAAATAATAATCTTTGTCATTTGATCATTGTCCCCAATATTTCGTCAAGCTCTTCTGAACCTATATTGCTTAAGATCCGAGATGGATAAAGAAGCGAGTAAGTCTTCATGAATGAATTAGGTGGATCATACCTTGAGGGGGTGATTGAAGAAGCTTCGGTTATCTGGATGATTTGCGAAAATGCGAGACACGGTTTGACGATGTTTTGAGATCACAAGTCAAGGGGGTGATTATAAGGCCAATATTTGTGACTTGTGATATAAAATTATGAAACCTATTATTTATTCACGGTCAAGATAATAATTAATGTCGGCGATAAGTCCGGACACGAGACGAGAGCTTCGACACGCGTTAACTTCAACGGGAAAGCTTATAGATTATGTGTTAAACTATAAGAAACTTGTTGTCTTTGTTTATGTGTGTGTTTTCTAGTGTGTAAACAACCACCTAAGGGGAGCTCACCTTGGGTGGGATTGGTTTATTTTAATATTATGAATCTTTTGTACCAGTTACGAGATCGTTTACCCTTTATATTATCTTTACATTATATGTTCGATCGTTTGTTTATACCGAACCTGTCTCGAGCACTTATCAAGAACAAAACCGTTCGTTGTCAAATCCGGTTTCAGGACCTACGTTGTCGGATCCGGTTTCGAGATCTACAATTGGAATTGGATGTCAGAAATTAACCTTCACTTTTTATTAATCACAACCAAGAACAAAGAAGAAATCTCCAAGAAACGAACACAAACGAAATATTACACCTTCGATAAAACCAACTACAAATATTAATGATCTAATATCAAAGAACCTCTCAAAATATGATCCAACCCTAACACACAGATTAGATCTAAAAACTCAGAAAGAAAAGAAGGAAGAAAGCTGTCAAAATATCTCAATCTCTTCACAAATATGAGCCTAAATTCGTTTATATATGCAGGCCTATCCACTACCACTAGTATTGTAACAAACTTCAACCAGCCCAACTCCTCCAAAAAGTCCAACAGCTTCAATCCCAAAATCTTTAATCATGTGCAAGACAGCCCATTAGCCCAAAGTCTTGTGACCAGATACAAAATTATTTACCTCACAAACAAATAAGCAATATGTATTAATATTCAATAATAGAATTGACAACATATAAATTTGACACGCCCCCTCAATTCAATTATTGAAACAAATCAATCAAACCAAGAGAGGAACAAACCTTATTATTATGTTGAGTTGGAAGAAGACCTTTTGTAAATATGGCCGCCAACTGTTCATTAGTACCAGTTTTCACTACTTTCAGAATCCTGGAAGCTATTTATTCTCGAAGATAGAATAAATCTATCTCAAAATGTTTAGTCCTATCATGGAATACATGATTTGCACTTATAGAGACAGCAACCGAGTTATCACAATATAACTCAATTGGCAAGTCTACTTTAACTTCCAATTCTCTCAACACATTAACCAGCCAAATAAGTTTTGAAGTAGCAGTACACATAGCTCAATATTCAGCCTCAGTTGAAGATCGAGACATAGTGGGCTGCTTCTTACTTTTCCAGGAAACTAAAGATTTACCCAAAAACACGCAAAACCCAGTAACAGACCGTCGAGTAACCAAACACTTACTCCAGTCCGAGTCTGCAAAAGCAGACACATTCAAGCCATTTCCTTTACTAATCAACACGCCCTTACCAAGTCCCTTTTTCAAATACCTCAATAGTCTGAACACAAGCTGCAAATGAGCATGTGTTGGGCTATGCATGTATTGACTCAAAAACGGAACACTATACGAAATGTCAGGCCGTGTATTTGACAAATATATAAGTTTTCCAACTAATTTTTGATAAACCGAAATATCACTTAATAAGGTTTCGTCCTTTTTACAAACATTTGTTTCTACATAATTCTGATCAATTGGAGTGTTTACTGATTTACTACCAGTTAACCCAAACTCACCAAGTAACTCAACACAGTACTTTCTTTGTGACAAGCAGATTCTATAAGGTGTTCTTAAAACCTCAATTCCTAAAAAATACTTTAGAGGACCTAAATCTTTTATAAGGAAAAAAGACTTTAAACCATTTTTAACCTTTTCAATTTTAGATAAGCTATTACCCGTAACCACTATATCATCAACGTATACAAGTAAAATAGTTAAAACACCTTTACAAGACTTTATAAACAAGGAGTAATCACATTTACTTTGTATAAACCCTTGGTCAAGTAAAGCACCAACTAATTTTTGATTCCACATTCTTGGCGCTTGCTTTAAACCATAAAGTGATTTTTTAAGTTTACAAACTCAATTATCATTTTTTGAAAAATAACCCTCAAGAAGAATCATTTACACATCTTCATGCAAATCACCATAAAGAAACGCATTATTTACATCTAATTGAAACAAAAGCCAATCATTTTCAACTGCTAACGAAATTACCGTTCTAATAGTTATTAGTTTAACTACTAGTGAAAAAGTTTCATCAAAATCAACACCCTCTTTTTGGTTAAAACCCTTAGCTACTAACCTAGCTTTATACCTCTCAATCTCACCTGTAGACTTATATTTTATTTTATAAACCCATTTGCACACAATGGGTTTTCTACCCTTGGGAAGATCTACAACATCCCAAGTGTTATTTCTATTCAAGCTACCATTTCATCATTCATAGCTTCAGCCCGATCATTATTAAGTGAGGCTTCCCTATAAGTTCTAGGTTCAATTGTCTTATTTAAAACAGACACAAAACAAAAATTTTCAGTAGATAATTTTGAATAATTCAAAACCTTTTCTAGACCATACTTGACTTTACCTTCTATGACATAATCATATAATCATCTAATTTTTTTTGGTATATAAGACCCTCTAGTAGATCTCCTCACAACTGATTGTTTGGCAGCACTATTATCATTAGAAAAATCACCCTCAGGAGTGCTATGCTCATCAGCTAGCTCGACACTATGATCTGCCACACTAGAACTCCCCCCGGTTCAAATGATTGCTGACTTGTGTCAACCATACCATTTGACTGGGTAGTGCTACTAGGCAACTGATCATTAGTCAAGCTATCATGAATGATCCCCTCCTCATCAGTGGGCATTTGATCACTTACTGGTTGTATAAAGTCATAATCAAACCATTTATCAAAAAAAAATTTTGATTATATACTGAGTTATCACTTAATACCTCAGTATTTTTATGTAAAGAACTCGTTTTAAAAGGAAAAATACTTTCATAAAATTTACATCTCTAGAAAAAACAACCTGATGTTTATTTAAAGTCCAAACTTTATATCCTTTTTTATTATTTGAATACCCAAGAAACAAATTTTGAAGATCTATTTTCAAATTTATTTGAAACATTTAAATTTTTACAAAAAACACAAACAACCGAAAACCCGCAAGTGATTTAAAGAGGGTTTGAAACCAAACAGTTGTTCATAGGGAGTCTTACAATCTAAACAGACGAGGGGGTCCTGTTTATCAAATAGACTGCAGCTAGAATACATTCAGACCAAAAACGTAAAGGAACACCACTTTCAAACAAAAAAACCCTAGCTACATTCAGCAAGTGTTCATGTTTTCTCTCAACGATCCCATTTTGTTGAGGAGTGTGGGTACAAGAAGTTTGATGAATAATACCATGTATTTTAGTAAAGTTTTCCATTTGATTATTTATAGGGATTTTTCGTATAAGAACGTTCAGATAATTTATATCCTGAACCGTTTTCAGATAGATAACGTATATAAATATGTTTTTCACCGCAAAAGTTCGTAAACAATTTGAAAAGAGGGGTCATGAAACTCACAGTTTAGTAGGTTCTTAGTGCAATGTCAGCTCGGGGTTCGTTTCCCTTGCTATCACTAAGGTGGTGTTTGTTTTTTGTCTAAAGATCTTCCTGGCTTCTTATGTCTGTGCCACGCAGACCACGCGCAGACCTTTAGGCTTGTAGACTGTTTGTTTTTCTGAAAACATTTCATTAAAAAATGTCTTTGCGCCCTCTTATCCTATAAGACATGGACCTTCCTCTTTTCAGATCTTCTACATCTTCCATCTTATTCCAAACCCTAGCCCCTCTTTCATTCTACCTTCTCCTCCCCTTCATCTCCTGCACTTCACCACCGCGACCTCCATTTCCGCGCCGCACCACCATGACCTCCACCACCGGCGCCGCAATAGCCGTCGCCGTCGCTGCTCCTCCCTAGCCAACCGCCGCCGCTGCTCCTCCACCTACCTCAGCCGACCGCCGCTGCCTTCCTTTCTCCCCACATCATCGCGCCGCACGCTGCTCCGCCACCTCCATCCCTAGCTGACACCCCCACCATCATCTACCTTGGCATGCTTATTTCTTCAAGATTTGATAGTCTATTCACCATTATTGTAATTGTTGTTTTATTATTAGTTTGTTGTTGAATAAAGTTTGTAGAATGTTTAGATTTATGAATGTGTTGTTTGATTTTTTGTTAAAATTGTACCAATTATTACTAGGTTGTTGTTGATTAAAGTGTGTAGAAGATTTTTGAATGTTTGTTGTTTGATTATTGTTAAAATTGTACAATTATTACAAGTTTATTGTTGAATAAAGTTTAAAAATATCGGTTTATTTAATTTTCCGTTTAATATAGCAGTCTGCAAACGTTAAAAAACAAAAAGTCTTCTTGTTGCAGACTAAAGAGATTTGGTCCACCTCTTCTGTTGCAGATGCCTTCAGATAAGGTCAGCAAACTGTAGATATTTTGCCTCTTAAAAAACAAACAGCACCTTAGTCCATATAATCAATATTATAATAATATTAATTTTTTAATATTATTATAATGTTCATACAAAACTGGGCTGCATAACTAATCTGGGCATATGTGTCACGTCCAGAAAGTGTTAGTAGGCTTAGATTGTGATGTTGTTCAATGTCTAATATTCGAAACCGAACTTGGCTTGGTTTCCCCGTTTCACCAGCTGGGCCAAGTTGCTCGTTTACACGTCTGGAAAACAGGTATGAGTATGTAAACTTAGGTAAACTTGTTGGTTGATAAAATGATTAAGTTATAAAGAAAGACCACAGTTTAGGGGTTTGGATTCGCTACGGGGCTCATTTCTGTTTATACAGTTCGGTTTGGAGAAAAACGCGCACAATCTATCCAAATTGTCCGGATTTCTCACAAAAAGTTTATTTTTACTTAATTAACCCAAAGATATGCTTTTTGATCACTCGTGATGTTCTGATTTTATAACAGGTTCGTTAATCGCAAACCCGGCGGTTTTTATCAGAACTGAATTTGTTTAATGTTCAAATTAGCACAATTAATGATCCGTTTGTCATTAAATTATGAAAATTTAGACACTAATCAATTAAAATATTTATATTTTTATAAAAATATATATGGAATTTTTTACTGATCTATTAATTCATAAAAGTTCATTTTATATGCTATATTTAGACCGAAAATCAACCGTTTATACCAAACAATTTTCGAAAAATAAGGAAAAATTCCTGAGTGATAAAAATACTTCCCAAAACAACCTGTAAAATTTCCAAAAGCTAACAACCTTTCCAAATATCCTTTTCAAGCCAAAAACGACTATGAAAGTCCAAATAAACTCGAATCCACAAATCATAACTAGGATTTTCCAAATGATCCCAAATTTCACATGTGATCATAGTATACCAGATCTGAATTTCCCACAAAAGTTCATAATTTTTCAAGCATTTTAAGTATTTTTCCCAAATAAACACCTATTTGGTAATAAATTCGTCAAATATTCTCGGAGGGTCGATAAATTATCAAATTTGGACAGGGACTCATTCATATGGTCCCTAATATCCCTGAAAAGTTTTACATGCTAAAAATATGCACATCACAATCTAATCCTAATCAACCCGTAATCCAATTTTCGCGTTCGTGTGCTTCTAAGTAAGATAGGTGCGGATCCTTTATCACAAACAAAGCATGTACCATCAACCAAACAACCTCAAAATTTAGGGTTTCGGTTAGGGCTTTAAACTGAACTTTTAAACCGTAAAAACGTCGTTTAAACCCTTTAATTCGTGCTTATGGCCAAAAAAATTATCAAATTATGTTCCTAACCATGTGTATGATCAAAACATATTTTTGGACCATATTTAGGATTTTTGCATGGTTAGGAATGATTTTTGGCAATTAAACTATATTTATATGAAATCAAACATAATTAAACATGTACAAAATTGATTAAAATAGCTATGATACCTTAGGGTTTTGATGGGGGTAAAAGAATAGCAAGGGTTCTTGTTAGGTTCTAGAAAAACTTGGTCAAAATATCTAAGTTGCTTAGATATAAAGCAAGTAAAAATAATAATAATATATAAGGGGTTTTTGGTCAACTTTGGCAGGCTGGGCATGTTGGGCCCCCTTTGGGCCCAATTTTGGCCCATTACTATCGTTTTTCCTACCCATATGTGAAATTCTAAGTCCAAGTTTATTTCTGTTTCGGTTGTGAGAAAAATATATCGGGTGCGACAAATAACTTGAAACGAGTGTTTTTCGGCTAATTTCTTGTAAATCTAGAAAAACATACCATTTGTTTGTAAAAATCGAAAATATTTTCACATATCTCTTAAAAAATTCCAAGTAAGTGTTTTGTAGGTCTTTTTTGGCTTAAAGGATGATACACTGCTTGTTTTGGAACTAACATTCACATTTAACGTTATAGCGGGTAGTTAAACGAGCATGTCTTCGTTTAACTGGTTTGCTATTGTACTAAGGCCATAATATCAATATGGTGGCTTATATTAAGCGTATATCACTTATAGGTGGCCCCCTGGGCTATCCAGGTCATAACCAGACCCGCTCAGTTATTCATTTGTCATTACGCAATAAGCGGTTAATCGCTTATTCGATGTGTGAATACTAAGGTGTACCCGTCTTTGTCACGAATGTCGCCTTCTCCCCCAGTTAAGAAATTTTGTCCCTGAATTTCGATATACCAATTAGGCCCCTTTAGGGAAAAGTTATAAATATCTGCTTTGAAATTCGTTCTTCTGTTTCCGAACGTGTTTGATTCCCCGTTGTGGATTCCATCGAACTTTAATCAATGAAATTTTATTATGTCGTAACTGTTTGATTTTCTCCGTTCAATATTTTCACGGGTTTCTTTAGAAAGTTTAGTTGTATGTAAGCTTTCAAGTGATACAGATTTTTGCCTTGTCAATAAGACACTTGTTTGTTTCGATATATAAGAAAATTGTTAGTAGGACAAAAATTGTGATCGAACTCGATTCTAAAGATAGTTTATTCAATATGATGTAGGATTAATTTTCGAGGAAACTTCGTACAGTTCCGTGTATGTAGGTGTTAACTTATCAGTTTCACTAACTCGAACTAACACCTATCAAAAATCATTAACTTCTCACATATATCGGTAGTCCTCTGGTTAGCCCCAGGCGACTTTCAGTTTGTTTTTAATATTACGGGCTTTATCTATGGTTCCCGAAATCGAATCGAATTTTGTATTTTGGGTGTCGCTAATTTTCAGTTTAATCAAGTGGCGATTTACATTCTTGCTCGTATAATACGGTATATAGCCGCTTGTATAAAATTATTATAACTATTAGTGCATGATCCAGTCGATGATGTCGGTCCCATTTTCCTTTAATGTTGAAAAGTTTATTCGGTTTGATTGTTTGTTAGAGGTGGGCTGATCGTGTTCAAGTGTATTCGGGTTCTAAAGTTACACGCACAACCCACCAAAGATGATAGGTGGAATAACTATCTCGACCTGAAATATCTGAATTAAGCTCATTATGTCGAGATATGATTTTGTTAACATAGGGCGAAATTTTCAGTTGTGTAGTTGTTATGAACCAAAAGGAAGTGTGTGGGGACTGGATCAACTGGTGTATTAGTATCCAAATTGCATCGTGTTCTCAGGATGTTCTGGGAATTCATGTTAAGAAGTTCATTGTAATTGGTTCCCACTCCCATTGGAGTGTTTCAGGTTGTTATAACATTCCCAAACGTTTTTGGTCCTTAACCTTAACTCTGTACAGGGTACATCTTTACGACACATGCGACTATAATCTTTTTCATACCAGATTATCCATAAAATTCCCTTACATCTTTACACCTTGCACTAGCACCCAGTCTAATAGAACACCTGGACTGGCTATTCCTCATCCTTAACCCGGTCACTAAGGTTATAAAGGCTTGAAGTTCAAGTTTCTGTTCTTGCGGTAAGGTATTTCGTCAGTTTTCACAGATTTAATTGTTTAACAATTCCACCCATCTCCATTGCCTCATAGTCAGCTTCTTCTAATCACTCATAGGTCATAGGTTTCTGCGGTTCGTATAACTTGTACCGTTAGTAGTATGCAAGTAATGCCACCATATCTTGGGTACAAAAGCAATCGTTCCATATTTCCGATCGCGGATAGTATAGTTCTTCTCATCCGTTTTTAGTCACTAGGGGTATATGCTATTACTTTGCTTCATTTCCACTCATAACCTCGGTCTTTTTGAGTTAGGAGGATAAAATTTTAGGTAATACTGGAAAAGTGTTCATCCCGCTGGGATCTACATGAATCTTTGATGTAACTGTTATAATATATACTTTAAGATGGGGATACGAAAGGCATTAGGGTACTAGGTTTTTGTTCCATGTACTGGATCACTTCTTTATCTGAGAGAGGTATGATAACAGTTCTATCTTTATATACAACTTCCATTTTAAACTCAATTAAAATGGAGTACATCGAGAGTACATCGAGAGGGAATAGTTAGTCATTTAGATTGAGAGGGCAGTTTTTTTTTAATAGTATGGTTATTATTTATAGTCATACCTTTATTGGTTTCTATAATATAATGATTTGTTATTTTACTAGTCGGTATATTTTCCAAAGTAAGAATTTGTAGGAACGAAACGTCTATCAGTGCTCGTATTAAATAAAACTAAAGTATATTAGGCAGAACTAGGAATTAACCTGTTACTACACTTGCTCTATCCGATTTAATCACAATACGCGACCTCTAGTCGAGTTGGACGTCGATGCCGGTCTTTTCGTTTGTCTTCTCAATGCAATTGGATTCAATTTACGGCAGTCTTTCTTTATGTGTTCCACACTACCACACTCATAACATGCATAACGGTTTAATATGGGTTGGTTTTGGTGGATTGGTTGTTCTCGAATTGGTTGAGGTCGGGGTGGTTGTGAATCCTGGAGTTGGGTTGTTTGGTTTATAGTATTCATAACAGTTCTATAATTTCGGGCATAGTATTCAATCTTCCCACATTTGTGACGCACATTGGTGCGGCATTCAGCTACATGATGATAACCACATTCCCCACATTTTGCCAGAGGCCCTCTATACTTTTCTTGCTTCACGTCAGAAGTGATCATGGCGTAATTTTGCATTGTAAAGCGTGCACGTTTATTTGGTTGTCTTTCTTGTACTCTCCCTCTATAATCGGTTTGTTTTGTACAAGATGATTCCCCGGGCATTCTCAACGCACCACTTCTAACCAAGTCAAAAGCTACAATGTCGGCTTGTAACACGGAGTTTTCGAAAGTTAAGTGACTAGTTGAATTAACCAGACTCCTTATATTGGGAGCTAAACCCCAAATTTATCATTCGATACATTTAGATTCTGGAGTAACTAACCATGGCACTAGATGGGCCAGTTCATTAAAGCGGTGGGTGTTCCCAAATGATCTACGCCCTTCATTTCTAAATTCCAAAGTTCTTGTTCTAATTTTTGAATTTCATTTATCGAACAAAAGTATTTTATCATAAGATCTTTAAGTTCTGCCCAAGACATACGGTTGATTGCCTCTTGTCCCCAAAATTGCACAACAGTATTCCACCACATTAGGGCGTGGTCCACAAACGTAAAAGTAACATATTTGACAACACAATCTGGTGGACAGCTAGTGATATTGATAATGGATTCAGTCTTTTCGATCCACTTAATCAGTCCATTTGGTCCTTCAGTACCACTATAATCTATAGGTTTACATAACAAGAAATTCTTAAGTTGATATCCCTGTTGTGGGGGATTTAGATTGTTACGACCATTCTTTAAGTTCGGTGGGGGATTATCATTATTGATAGTAACATTAGTATTCAACAGGGGAGTATTAGTTGTGACAGTGTTATTATTTATCAGGGGAGCATTTATAGTTGTATTAGTATTTGTCGGGGGATTAGTATTCATGGCCTCATTAGTGTTCGGCATTTCATTCAAATTCATTGTTGTATTAATACTGGCAGCGGTTGTGCTGCTATAGTCGGAAGTACTGTCTGTAGTTTCCGAGCAATCATCTCGGCCACAACTGCCTTAGATAGTATGTTTGCTTTCTTCGGGGCCATTCTATAACAGTAATCAATCATACATCAATTAATAACAGTTCGCTACATAACTCATCACAAAAGAAATCACATTAACAAGTAATCCGGTATTTCAAATAGCACATATGTATCACATGCATCTGTTGTCGAGTCTATATACTAATAATAGTATATAGATTAAGCATAACAAGGCCTTTGTCTGTGTATATATATCAAAAGTTGCTACCAAGTGACAAGAAATTTTAACCTGGCAAGGGTCAGTATTGTAACGGAAGGCCAAATTGTCCTCCATATCAGCATAGCACACACTATTAGATGCTTGCATGGAGTATCGAAAAGAAGTTGTACACAACAATACTATACTATCCTTATCTTTCCAAGTACACATTATAACAATTATGAACGGTTGATAACTCGCACGACAATTGTTCAGGCACGATCCCATCATTAGGCAATTCTTTTTGTCCGACCTCTCCCATAAGTAGACATCTGCCCATTACGAATTTAATTAGTGTGTTATAATAGGAATACGCTTGTATACACCACTCGACCTCTGGATGTTGTTAATTATAACTATAGAATATATTCTTTCACCAGGTTATTCAGTATCCATAAGTATGCCGAGTTTAATAAAAGTAGTAATTTACTGGTTGAGGGTAAGTATGTCCCGTTCAAGTCAGGGCACGCCATCGATTCATGAGCATGAGATTTTTCTTCTATAATACACTAATTGGAATAGCAAAA
Source organism: Bidens hawaiensis (assembly GCF_021521415.1). NCBI lineage: Eukaryota > Viridiplantae > Streptophyta > Magnoliopsida > Asterales > Asteraceae > Bidens > Bidens hawaiensis. The sequence continues at coordinate 138,183 of NW_027505649.1, forward strand.
TATAGGAGAGGTTGGAGGTTCTCATAAATAGATGGTTTAAAGAGTTTGCTAGTTAGGGAGGTTCATCAGAGTCGGTTGCACTAGTGATATGTAAAGGGAATTATTATTAGTAGTAGTAGTAGTAGTATTTCTTTTTGAAATATCGTTAGTACATTATATGTACCGGTAGCCACGGTTTGTTAAAGAATTGGGGACTCAATAAGGTAATTATTATATTTATAATTCAATAAATTGGACTCATCACTAGGTATTTTCCTAGGGATAATATTTGTTTTCGAACAACAGAAATGGAAAGACGACCGGAAAACAGTTTAGTTTAATGTCAAAGAAATGAGTATATAAGATAAAGATTAGACCCAAGCTGATAAGTGTTACATATATCCTCTTGAAATGATTATATGTAGGTCACACCTCCCACGGTTTTTTTCCTGGGCCTTGCATATCAAGCCCCTTTGTGGTTCCGTCATATCACCAGATTCAGTTTGAACTCGTTACTGGCAACACTGGTTCTTCATCTATTATGAAGCTACCCGATCTCGATATCTTTCGGTGCAACAGTTAGTTATAAAATAACTTTTTTCGATAGCTTTGATCAAAGTAAAGAATATTATTAATTAGGGCAAAAATAAAATATTTTATTTGTTACGACCAGGTATAATATTAATTATGATAAAATATAGTATTAGTCTTAATAAATTAAAATTTTAATAATAATAAGAATTAATATTGATTATAATCGAATATAATATTCGTTACGATAAGATTTAATATTATCGTCAGTACCGTACGTACACATATCCATACACCTTATTTCAGATAAACATGTATGTTGCCATTTTTACTTATCGTTACTTATTATTAATTTTCCCAGGGATAATCAAGCCTACAATTATATTATAGGTATCCTAAAGGATAACATAATCCTTTATAACCAATGGCTCTGATACCAACTTCTGTCACACCCCGTTAAGCGATTTGCAAAAGCGTAAAACGGTAATGTAACAGACACAACTGGTATCAACTACATTGTTCATAAAGAAACATTACTAACTAATTTACAATATATTACACTGTTCGAACATCTTTTACAAACAAGGAGATACAATCAAAACTAGTCCGTCTACTACTTCACTTTTAACTTGAATGCTCACAGCATCGATCACAATCCACACACGTAACACATAAGAAATCTACTCCGCTTTTCTAATTACCTGAAAAGCATGTTAAAAACAAGTCAACTACGAATAGTTGGTGAGTTTCATAAGTTTTAAACAAATCAGTTCTGCGTACAACACAGTCATAGTTTGTATGTACGTGCGTATGTAATAATATATTTACGTTTGTACATATGTACATCTGTATGTGTGTATGTTTATGATATAAGTTCAAATCTACAATAAAATCATGACTGTTCGTTCGTACTACGTGCCTCCATTTTCCACATAAAATCAACCACTGTAGCCCCCTTCCACCCACAACGGTTCCACATAAAATCAATCATTACACAATGTATATATATATAGTATTTCCCATGCTATAGTATCTCCTACGCCTATTCACATAATATGTACGTGTGTGTGTGTGTATAGCAAGGTTCCAATAAGAAGTTAATATTTCCTAAGAAGAGTAGGAAGTGATTCTGACAATTGGATTAAATAAAACACACGGGGATATGATCGTCACAAATTTTCTTTTATTTGGAAACTAATTATTATTAAAATACTCCTATTTTATTTGGAAACTAATCAATTCTATTAACATAATCTGGGAATTATTCAATCCCTCTCTCTCTATCTCTCTATGAATACCCCATTCATAATCTGAAGATCGATTCTTACAAATCGAGTACCACCATATGAAGAATGATTACTTCAAATCTATTACCAGTAGCATCACCCTATCTCATCTTCATCTTCTCATGGCGGCACCTTCACCGGCCGACCAAGGAGGTCTGCCTCCGCTGCCTCACAATGGCGGAATCTTCATGTGATATGAGATTTAGATGGCGGTGCTGAAGAAACAATGGACGTGATGTGCGACCGGAAGATGGTGTATGGCCACCACCGCCGACCACCGCCGCCACTTCCGCATTCAGTCATCCACCGCCACCATTGTCCGTTCAACCACTTAAAGTCACCACCGCTGCCCATCGCTGGGTTTGTTGGTGCATTTTGTGACCGTCGCTATGCAATTCAGACCAGCGGAGACGCCATAGGTGAAGTTAAAACAACTTCGCCAACGGCGAAGTTAGGACAACTTCACCTTAGGCGAAGTTATCACAACTTCGCCATAGGCGAAGTTATGAACAACTTCGCCTACTGACGCCTACTGAAGTTTATATATATATACGTGTGTCTTGTTTAGGTTAAGAATCCAGTAATTCAGAGAGTTGTGTGTTACAGTTTGAGTGCCGAGAGAGAACAAACAGAGAGAGAGTGTCGTTAGGGACGACCCGAGGTAGAGCTCACCTCGGGTCGGACGTGTTTCTGTTTATGTTACGGTATGTAACGTGTTTGTTTAATTATTATTATAAAGAATCTGCAGATTTGTTTATCCCGTTCTTGTATTCGTTCTTGTATTTGTTTGTGTATTTGTTCGTGTACGTGTTTGTGTTCTTCATCTTTACACCAATAAACGAGTCTAGGAGGATTCCGCACTCCTAGACCTCGTGCGGATCTCGTATCGATCGGCGACACCCCGCGGGGGACCTACAAGGTTCACTCATCGTCAATCAACTTTGACCCCATTACCATCATCATTGTCGCCACCACCGCTCTTCAGCCATCCACATCAACCATCGTGTTCAACCACTGGAAGTCACCACTACTGCCCACCACCGGGTTCAACTCCCTGTCAATCGGATTTAAAGCCACTACCATCATCATTGTCGTCTTCAACCTTAGGTACCACCATCTTTAACTACCACCGTCACCATCTTGTTCAACGGTTATTTTGGGTGTCAGAGATTGTTTGATGGGAATTTGAATAAGGATGTTGTTAGGTGGATTGCGATGATAAATGGGTATGTGAAGTTGGGGAAAGTGGAAGTTGCACGCCAACTGTTTGATGAAATGCCGAAGAGGAATAACATGTCGTGGAGTGTTATGATTAACGGGTATGTATAAGTCGGGTTGTTAAAAGAGGGGCTGGATGTGTTTAATGAGATGTTGGAATGTGGGTTCCAGCCTAATCATTCGTGCATTGTGGATAGTGGTGTTTTTAGTGTTTAAAGTTGATGTATTAGTATGATGTTTACTGTGTCTTTGTTCATCATGTTCAACATAGTGTGTTATTGTTCTAGATGTTCTTGGTCTTGTGTTTTAAAGTTGGATTACATTTTGGATTAAGTTAAAACACACTGTAATATGTCTTATGATTTATTTGGTGTTGTGTTTAAATTGGAAATAAAAAATAATAATTATAGATTGATAATGTTTCCATATATAATATAACACACTAGACGAATATGCCCCTACAATGTTACAAAACAAAAATTAAAAAAAAAACACACTGCCTACAAAACACACTTTCCATCTAGACCATCAGATCATCAAATCTAACGCACCAGACTTACACTTTTTAGATACACTCCACTTCTTATTATAACTCCACTCTATATGTATAGGGGAAGTAAAAAATGAAAACACACTTAAGTTGTGAAACCCGTGAAAACCCTATGTAACATTGTTTTTTTTTTTTTACACACGTAATATATGCTATAACATTTAATACAAAACATCGAAAACTAAAAATAAATTGTTTTGCTATTTTTTAATATTTTTTTTACTAATTTTTATATATGTTTTCAAGAAAGAGAAAAAGTTATATTTATATTTATATTTTTTATTAACTTTAATTGTGGACCACAAGTTTCAAACTTTAAATAAAAACATTTAGTTGAGAATGGATTTCTAGAGTTTTCATAACTTAAGTGGGTTTTATTTTAACCTTATGTCACACCCCGTTAAGCACAATTTGCGGAAGCGTAAAACAGAAATGCAACAGATACAACTGGTATCAAATACATTGTTCATAAAGTAACATTATTAACTAATTTACAATATATTACATCGTTCTAATCTCTTTTACAAACTAGGTGATACAATCAAACCGGTTCTTCAATTATTTTACTTCTAACTCAAATGCCCACGACATCAATCATCAGTCAGACACGTAACGCACAGGAAATTACTTCTCATATCTGATTACCTGAAAAGCATGTTAAAATAGGTCAACTACGAATAGTTGGTGAGTTTCATAAGTTTAACGAAATCAGTTCTGCGTACCACACAGTCATAGTTTGTATGTACGCGCGTATGTAAAAATATGTATTTACGTTTGTATAAATATGTACAGCCATATCCTTGTGTGTGCATATGCACACATGTAAGTTTATAATATAAATTCGAAATTTCGGTAAAATCGTGATTGTTTGTTCGTGCTACCTGTTTCCAATTTCCGTGTTTAACCAACCACTGTGGACCCCCCTTCCTCCCACAACGGTTCCACATAAACTCAACCACTGTGGCCCCCCTTCTGCCCACAACGGTTCCGCGTTAACATCAACCACTGTGGTCCCCCTTCCACCCACAATGATTCCACGTAAACTCAAACATTATATAGTGTACACGCAAATAATTAGTATATTCTACACATAGTATTTCCTACGGCTAATCACATAGCATGTATATAGACACATATACACATATAGTATTTATCACGTATCACCAAATACTGTGGCTCCCCATCCGCCCACAATACGCATAATCACATTATTTTCTTAACATTCATGTCATAATCAAGTTAGTTCGTTTAATAAGTTGCAGCAGAACTTGGCTCATAGGCCATACTCAACTTTAGTTTAATAAGTTGCAGCAGAACTTGGCTCATAGGCCATACTCAACTTTAGTTTAGTAAGTTGCAGCAGAACTTGGCTCATAGGCCATACTCAACTTTAGTTTATAAGTTGCAGCAGAACTTGGCTCATAGGCCATACTCAACTTTAGTTTAGTAAGTTGCAGCAGAACTTGGCTCATAGGCCATACTCAACTTTAGTTTATAAGTTGCAGCAGAACTTGGCTCATAGGCCATACTCAACTTTAGTTTATAAGTTGCAGCAGAACTTGGCTCATAGGCCATACTCAACTTTAGTTTAGTAAGTTGCAGCAGAACTTGGCTCATAGGCCATACTCAACTTTAGTTTAGTAAGTTGCAGCAGAACTTGGCTCATAGGCCATACTCAACTTTAGTTTATTACTGTTGTGGTCCCCCTTCCGCCCACAATAGCCCCATAATCATCACAGACCACGTTATCCCCATGGCCATTACAGACCACGTTGTTTCCCAAATTGGTTATGTTTAACATTACATAATGTGTTTGTATAAACATGCTGTCACGTGTAATTTCATTATGTTTTGCAATTCGTATTAACTCCACTCAATATATCAATCAACGATAATAATCATCTTTCATCAGCACGTAGTCAATCATTATGTTTGTAGGGACTTTTCATATATAAATGTTTAGATATTTTATATCCTGAACCTTTTTCAGATAGATAACGTCTATAAACATGCTTTCCACCCCAAAAGTTCGTAAAATAGTTTAAAGAGTGGGGTCATGAAACTCACGGTTTTGTAGGCACTCAGTGCGAGATCAGCACGGGGTTCGTTTCCCTTGCTATCACTTAGTCCCTATAGTCCATATTATAATAATATTAATATTTTAATATTATTATAATCTCAGTACTAAACTGGGCTGTATAACTAATCTGGATATAGCTGGAACGCCCAGAAAGTGGCAATAGGCTTAGGTTGTGATGTTGTTCAATGTCTAATACTTAAAACCGAACTTGGCTCAGATTCCCGTTTTCCCAGCTGGGCCAAGTTGTTCGTTTACACGTTCAGAAAATAGTTATGGGAAAATAAGCTTGGGTAAATGTATTGGTTAATAAAATGATTAAGTTATAAAGAAGGATCACATACTGGGGTCCCGGATTAGCCACGGGCCCGTTTCCGTTTATTCAGTTTGATTTGAGAAGAAACGCGCACAATCCACCCGGATTGTCTAGATTTCTCATAGAAAAGTTCGTTTTTACTTAATAAATCCGAAAATATGATTTTTGATCACTCTTGGTGTTTTGATATTCCCGCAGATTCGCTAGTCGCGAACTTGCCGGTTTTTATAAAAACTGAATTTGTTTAATCTTTAAATTAGCATAATTAATTAACCGTTAATTATTAAATTATGAAAATTTAACCACTTATCAATTAAAATATGTAGATTTTTATAAAAATATTTCTGGAATTTATTTACTGATTTATTAATTTATAAAAATTCGTTTTATCAGCTATATTTCGCCTGAAAATCGTCCGTTTACCCCAAACAATTTTCAAAAATTCCACAAAAATTCCTGAATACTCAAACATGTCCCAAAACAATCTGTATCAATTCCAGAATGTACAAAGCTTGTTCAATATTCTTTTCGGCCCAAATTCGGCTATAAAGATTCGCACGAACGCATATGTACAAAACACCTTTAGACTTCTCCAAATGATCTCAAAATTCATATGTGATCAAAATACATCAAATATGAGTTCCCAGAAAAATTTCATAATTTTTGAAGTATTTTAGCTATTTTTCCCAAACAAATGTCCCAATTCGGTAATAAATTCGCCAAATATTCTCGGATGGTAGAAAATTACCAAATTTGAACAGGGACTTATTGACATGGTCCCTGATGTCCCTGCAAAATTTTAAGTCCTAACAATATACACATCACAACCTTAACCTAAATAGCCCGTAAGCGAGTGTTTTGGTATTACCTTAGCGGGTTTGGCTCGTTTCTGACTTTTTAATCAAGTTTTCAGGTTCTTGTGCTTCTAGGCAAGCTAGGTACAAGTCCTATATCACAAACCAAACAATATTTCATCAACATCAGCCCTTAACTTAGGGTTTCGGCTAGTGCACAAAAACGAACTTTTGAACCATAAAAACGCCGTTTCAACCCTTTCATCCGTGTTTATGGCCAAAAAAACTATCAAAACAGGTTCCTTACCATGTGTATGATCAAAAAATGTTTATGGACCATTTTTAGGATTTTTAAACGGTTAGGAATGATTTTTAGTAACCAAGACATGTTTTTATGGTATTAAACAAGTTTAAAACAAGTATAAAAGTTACTTATTTAAGTTGTTTACCTTAGGGTTTGAAGGTTTTTGGCTGGAACAGAGCTTATGTCCAGATTTTTCAAGAAAATGAGGCTAAAAATATCTTGGATCTAGTTTAAATATGAAAGGAAAACAAAGGGGGGTGGGGTGGCGCTGCGGCCGGAGCTCCATGGGCTCATTTTGGGCCCATTTTGGCCCAAGTTTCTGAATTCTCAAGCACAAATACGAAAAGCCCGGTCCAAATTTAGTCCGGGTTCGGTTTTTGGCGCGAAAAACTTATCGGGTGCGTTAAACAGCGCGAAAACGAGTGTTTTTCGGCTAGTTTTGTGTAAAATTATAAAAACATACTATATATTTGTAAAAATCGAAAATATTTTCACGGATCGCTTAAAACATTTCAAATAAGTGTTTGGTAAGTCTTTTTTGGCTTAACGGATGATACAATGCTTGGTTTGTAACTATCTTTCGCGTTTAAGTCTATAGCGGGTAGTTAAACGAGCATGTTTTCGTTTAACTAGTTTGCTATCATACTAAGGCCTTAATATCAGTATGTTGGCTTATAATAGACATATATCTCGTATAGATGGCCCCTCAGGATATCTGGGTCATAACCAGACCCGTTCGGTTAATCGTTTGTTCGTTACGCAATAAGCGGTTAATCGCTTATTCGCTATATGAATACTAAGGTGTACTCGGTGTTGCCACGGATGTCACACCATACCCTACATATTTATATATATATATATACACACAAACATGTATAGTAGTTCCCACGTACCATCAATCACTGTGGCCCCCCCTTCCGCCCACAATATATACAATTACATTATTTTCTTAGCATTCATGCCATATGTCACACCCCAACCTAAGTCGGAAATGCCGGAGCGTGATCCGATTGCTCACAGCTCGAAGATACTATCATAATATAAAAGTAACAACATCTAATTGATTATTTTATTCAAATAATACATACATTATCCAATTATAACTAACAATTTACATATATTAATATAAGTTCAAATAACGATTAACTTGATTATATCCTAAAGTCTTGTCTACGAGTCCAACTTCAATCTTCAATACAAGCAACCTGCATATGCGTAGAAAATGGAGTTTTGTCAACATAAAATTGAGTGAGAATATCACCAGTTTTGACACAACAATATAACTAAGCATAACGTGATAAGTGCGGCAAATATAATCAAACCATAAACAAGTATGTAGACCGTTGCCAAGCGAATCGGGCGTTGGTCAATAGCAGGAACACTTGCTATGCGATTGATTGAATATTAATCCCAATATAAGAATGAATGAATAGTAACATAAGTAAGCAAGTAGCATGTATGTTTGATTAAGTCACTCACAATTACACGTATGCATTTGTTTGAATATATATATACATATATATATATATAATACGGATAGATATGCATATCTCCCTAAAACGTTTAGAAAATTTGGTAAAATAGAGGAATGATAAACTCACCTGATCGAATAAGCCAAACGAGAATGATTACGACAAGAAAGTAAAAATCACACCCGTCGAGAATTACCGACAAGAATCCTAATTAAATAATATAATATTATGAACGAATTATAAATGATATGATACGTATAATGAATTTAGGATTTCGATGTAGATTGAGTTACAATTATGATTGGTACGTTATGGATTGAAAGATTGATCTCTATGGATTGTTATTATTATTATTATTATTATTATTATTATTATTTAATTATAAAAATCGTTATTTGTCATAAAATCGGGTTTACGTACAATTAGTTTAAATAAATATGAGATGAGACCTACTATAAACGTTTAAATATGTAATTATCATAAAATTTATATTTTAAAATCCTTAATGAAATTCGATGGTAAAAATATAATTAACACCTTTAATACGTTTAATACGTTTATTATGGTTTCATTTAAAACGAATAATATATATATATATAATATGAGCAAATTTATAAAAACATTTTAACAACGAAAAGTCTTAATATTAGTGTCGGGTTTTAATAAAATAATGATAGTTTATTATTAATAGGATATATATATATATATATATATATATATATAGACACACACACACACAAAAACTTGTAATGAGATTAATTGACAAGAAATGACGACTCAATGTTGTCGGTTTAAATAAATAACGTTTATTTGATATTTAATACTAATTATAATATTTCATAAATCATTTAAAAGCAAATTTAAAAAAAACTAAAAAATATAAAATACCAAAAAACGGGTTAGCTGGGACTCGAACCCGGGTGGACACGGCTCAGAAGTTTAGCACACATACACCAGCCATACGCGTTGGTGTGTCAGCAGGTTAAAAGCTATAAACAAATTAATATAAACAGAACTATTTAACCCAATTTGTTTATAAACCCTTGATTATACAATCGATTAATCCGTTCAGTGTTCACTCAATTAATGTTAGGGTTATTATTAAATGATGTTATACGAACTGGATACATGTTTTAATTATCTCGACTAATGTTGAAATCAAGGAGAACGACGAATCCCTTTGCGACGGCAAGACAGGAATCAAACATGGTTTTACGGCCAAGAGCAATGCAATTAAGTTTAGGGGTTTTGGTCGTCAGGTTATATAGGAGGTGCAGACATGAGTAATTGAATTATTATGAACCCTAAGTTATAATATTGCTCCTAGGTCAAGTCGGTTTAGCAAATGAATCAATACGTATTATAGTTGATCTTGTTTCCTAATTAATTATGAAGGTTAGGCCTAAAATAGTAATAATAATCATAAACACGATTCAATTCCTAGTTTAGAATGAAGATTGTGGTTCAAGCAACTACATGGGTCACGGGTTTCGGGTTAATGAGTTATGGGTCACGGGCTTTTGGATCAACGACCAAAGAGTAATAAAACAATATGCAGGGTTTTACAGTTTAGTCCTTGGAGATTTGAGATGGAAACATTAGAGGATTAACGTTTAAAACGTATATATATATATACATATATATTAAATAAATATAATAAATAAATATAAATTGTATAGAAATTCCTCGATAAACGTGAATATTTTTTATTGTTAAAATTCCCGAGCCTAAAACGGGTTGGGTCATGAGTACCAAAAACGGGTTTGGAAAATCCGGGATGTTACACACCATAATCAAGTTAGTTTGATTAGTTGCATCAGAACTTGGCTCATAGGCCATACTCAACTTTAGCTTATTAAGTTGCAGCAGAACTTAGCTCATAGGCCATACTCAACTTTGCTTATTAAGTTGCAGCAGAATTTGGCACTTAGGCCATACTCAACTTTGTTTAATAAGTTGTAGCAGAACTTGGGCACTTAGGTCATACTCAACTTTGTTTAATAAGTTGCAACAGAACTTGGCACTTAGGCCATACTTAACTTTGTTTATTAAGTTTCAGCAGAATTTGGCATTCAAGCCATACTCAACTTTAGTTTGTTACTATAATGGCCCTCCCCCCCCCCCCCCTTCCGCTCATAATAGCCTCATGGCCTTCACAGACCGCGTTATACCCATGGTTTTCATAGACCACGATATTCCCAATTTGTTAGGTTTAACATTTCATAGCGTGTTCGTATAGACATATAGTCACATGTAATTTCATAATGTTTTGGTATTCATACTGTCTTTCTCTAATTTATCCATCAATAATTCTATTCACCTTTCATCAACATGTAGTTAATTATTATGTTTATAGGGACTTTTCGTATAAGAACGTTCAGATAATTTATATCCTGAACCATTTTCAGATAGATAACGTATATAAATATGTTTTTCACCCCCAAAAGTTCATAAACAGTTTGAAAAGAAGGGTCATGAAACTCACGATTTAGTAGGTACTCGGTGC